>NC_047664.1:68706216-68946216 GCF_011762505.2 Arvicanthis niloticus | reverse complement strand
CAGCAAACGGTTAGAAGGGAGCTCCCAGCTGCACTGCACAGCCTATGACAGGGAGAGAAAGCAGGAACTTTCTAAAACAACCCCCATGTGACCTCCCCACCCTCAGAGCCAGGAGCTGAAGGTGCATCTGTGGATACTCCTGGCTTCACTGCTAATAACTAGTGAGATAAGTAGGTAGTACACACACACACACACACACACACACACACACACACACACACACACCAAAGAAGATCCCTTTATTCATTCATTTATTCTATAAATATTAGTTGGGGCACCTCTGTGTGTGTCTCCTGAAGCACGTGTTTGTGGAGGTGTACGTAGTCAGTGTTTTCTTACCCACTTATCTTTAAAAGGTGTTCACTTTATCATTTCTCTCCCACTATTGCATTTCAGTGAGAGACATTCTGATGGGACTTTAGAGATGCCGGCCAGTAGACAAGAGAAAACGGCCCTTGGCATCTCTCACAGTGTTGCAGAAGGAGAGGACTGTGCACGGGAAGGCATGGTACAGCTTTCTTTGACTGACCATAGGGGTCAGAGAGGCTGTGGAGTATGGCACTCCAGATACAGGGAAAAGCAATGTAAGAGACAGCAAGCCGGGATAGCTCTGCATTGTCCCAGAAAGAAAATAGGGCAAAAAAGTGAACAGGCTAGAAGTTCCTGGATAAGCCGGCAGCCAGTGCCATCCCCCTGTGGGAAGAAATCCAGAGTTGACTCTGAGGCTATGGGAGGGTGTGAAAGGGGTTCAGACGGGAGGTATCATGATCTGAACATTGTTGAAAGCCTCCCTTGGGCTAAGAAGATTGTTGGAGGTCGGAGGGAGTGGGAAGTTCCCCACGGGCCTCCCACAGCAGTTCAACAGAGAGAAGACAGTGGCTTGACCAGATAAGAGTGGTAAAGACAAGCCGGGCAGTGGTGGTGCACGCCTTTAATCCCAGCACTTGGGAGGCAGAGGCAGGCGGATTTCTGAGTTCGAAGCCAGCCTGGTCTACAGAGTGAGTTCCAGGACAGCCAGGGCTATACAGAGAAACCCTGTCTCGGAAACACACACAAACACACACACACACACAAAAGAGTGGTAAAGACAGACAGCAGGCAGGCTTGGGCTAGGGCTTGCACTGAATCGATACAAGGGGTAGGTGAAGAAGGAATGCAGGGGGCTGGAGAGATGGTTCAGAAGTTAAGAGCACTGTCTGCATTTCAGGGGACGCTGGGTTCAACTATCAAGATCCACAGAGTAGCTAGCAACAGTCTGCAACTTTAGCACCACAAGATCTGATGCCCTCTTCTGGCCTCCATGGGCACTGCACACGTGTGGTATGTGGACATACATGTAGGAAAAACACCCATACACATAAAGTTGCTGATTTCTTTAAGCTCTCAAATTGTTTTTGTTTTATTGTTGTTTTTTAAGAAATGGGGGATAACAGTAGACTCGGAGCTTGAGAAGCACCGTGTGTAATGAAACCAGGCACAGAGAAAGTGAGGACGAGGGGGTGCTCAGCAGGGTAGGGATAGGGTGGGATATGGAATTAGGGCCATTTTGATGGTGGAGAAGTGGAGAAAGGGAGGGAAATTTGGACAAGATATCTAGGTAGAGACGCCAGAACAGGAGGTATAACTGTGGCCTTCATCGGCTTAGGGAGGAGAGTTTAACTAACCCACAGGGGCTGAGCTAGCCTGCAAGGGAGGACATGAAGTTCACAGGCACCACTGGACCTGGGAGGATGAAGGGAAGGCACCGCTGACTGCTCTTGTGTTTCCAGCTGCTGCTCTCGGCAAGTCACGTGTCCCATTAATATGCTGAGCAGTGTCTTCTTTCCTTCCTTCATTTCCTACTTCCAAATTGTCTGTCTCCAGCCCTGCAGAGAATAAGAAGGAGGCCAGATCTGAGCCACCAACCGCCCTGAGTAGCTGTTGCCTGAACAAAGCAATCCAGATCTTGTTAGGTGGCCTGTTGCATCTTTTTTTTCTCCTCCTATGAACCTTCTTTGCTCAATTTCTGTCTCAGAGACAGACCGACAGGATAGCTTTACTCATTCAAGCTTTCAACATTCATTGATCATCTAGCGCTACCCCAAGTCCCAGAGCGGGGTGACTTAGAAGTAAGGGAACATCCTCTACCCTTCTCCTGACTGCAGCCAAGTATTTCTGTCTCTCTCTCTCTCTCTCTCTCCCTCTCTCTCTCTCTCTCTCTCTCTCTCTCTCTCTCTCTCTCTCTCACACACACACACACACACACACACACACACACACACACAGAGGAGCACACAGATCAAAGATAGAAAGTTCTGACAAGGATCTTAACCTTTGCTCACTGCTGGTGGGAATATAAATGGGCAAGAAACACTAAGGGAAGTAATATGAGAGAAGTTCCTCAAAGACTACAAATAGACTTACTATACGGTCCGGCAAATTATTTATATATGTATATATATATATATATATATATATATATATATATATATATATCCAAAGGAAGAAAAATCAATATCAGTGTGTTGAAGAGACATCTTCATACCTGTGTTCACCGCAAAATAGAATCAACCCAGGTGTCCATTAGCAAATGGTTGGTTATAGAGACTGTGCACAATGGGACACAATTCAGCCACGAGAAACACCACGATCCTGTCCTTTACCATACCCTGGATGGCGCTGGAGAGCATTACGTTAAGCAGAATAAGCCGGACACAGGAAGGAAAATACTACCTGATGTCACTCATATGTGGAATATAAAAAAAAAAAAAAAATGTAGGATTGGGGAAAGTGAACTGATGGGCTCAGAGTTATAGTGAATCACAGTAAGAAGATGTCACAGGCTAGTGCAAGAAGCACGGCTAGGATGGTGGCGTAAGGATTCTGAATATTCTCATCGCCAATAAATGACCAGCGCTAAGGGAGATACATAGCTCTTATTCAGCTTGGACGTCCCAGAATACACACATCAGAGCATCACGTAATTTCTTAAGTATGCGTAGCTTTATGCTTTCCTGCACAGGTTAACAAGTAAATTTTGGGTTTTTTTTGTTGTTGTTGTTGTTGTTTTTTTTTTTTTTTTTTTTTTTTTTTTTTTTTTTTTTTTTTTTTTTTTTTTTTTTTTGGTTTTGCGAGGCAGGGTTTCTCTGTGTAGTCCTGGCTGTCCTGGAACTCACTCTGTAGACCAGGCTGGCCTCAAACTCAGAAATCCACCTGCCTCTGCCTCCCAAGTGCTGGGATTAAAGGCGTGTGCCACCACTGCCCGGCTTTGTTTAAATTTTTTAAGAGGAGGAAAAAGTGAGGGGCTGGAGAGAGAGCTCTCGGCCAGTGACGTGCTTTCCATGCAGCACAAGGACATAACTTTGATCCCCAGGTCCCACACAAAAACCTGGTGTGAGAGCATGTGACTGTAAACTCGGCCCTGGAGAGCTGGAGACACAGGATCCGGGGGCTCACTGGCCAGCCAGTCAAGAAGGGTTGGTGAGCCTCAGGTTCAGTGGGAGAGCCTGAGACACAGGGAAAGCAGCCTATGTCAACCCCAGGCCTCCATGAACACACGCATGTGTCTATGCACACACACATGTGTGCACACACAAGCAAACAGTACAAGACAAGCCAGCTTAATAACTGTCTAGATATATTGTCAAGGCTTGCAGATGTTTTTCTCTTCAATGGAATTTTCCAGATGAAAAGTGTAAGTTAACATCCCTGGTAAACTTTAGGATTCATTAACAAGATGCGACTCGGTGGTATGGCAGCTCCTACATCATGCTTTAAGCAGGCTCCCCATCTGCATTCCTTCTTGGTTCAACTTGGAAGATCAGCATGAAAAGGGAATAGCAAGTGCATCCTCAAGTTCTTACTCAAAACCTCCAGGGCAGAGTGTTACTACCTGTACTTTCTCACTGCTTCTCATTGGCTCCTTTTCCTGGGATCATAACACTGAGGGAACAGGGAAGTCATAGGACACTTGACTCAGAAAGCAGGGCCATTCTGGGAAGCAGAAACCAGCTACAGCCTTGACCTTCTCATGTGCATGCAGCCTGTCCAAGCAGAGCTGCGAATACGTGGTCACACAGCTGTGTCAGTAAACACACAACTGGGCCTTCCTCTGGCAGGCCTGCTATCAGCGTTTCCAGTAAGGGCTGAGAACGGCAAGGCAGCACTTTGAAGGTGGGGACAGTCCTGCTGTGGAAGGGGAAGCAGAAGACCTGGCCACATCCCCTGGCATCGCCTCCTATGAAGCCATCCAGAGGCGCTCTCTGTGTTCTGAATCGGTAAGCAGCTGTACTTGGGGAAGGATGATTAATTAACACTCGCAGACTTCCAGCACAATTGAATCCTCCCGATTACACGGCATCACAGAGAAGGCCCTGCAATATTTAAACGTCCAAGCACATCAGCTCTATCCTTTCATGATAAGGACTAGAGAGAGAAATCTGTAATTGCTTTCTGAGAAACGGAGGCAGGGCCGTGGCTTTTGTTTCTGAGGATACAGTTTGCCAAGGCTTCTCTGACTAAGAAATAGTCCATAGTTGAACAATAAAAAGATAAAACTATTAAACAAAAATTTTAATTAGCGTTTTAGGTCAGCGCACAAAGTAGTGATTTTTATCATGGTATACTCATACGTATGTGTCATTATACTTTGCTGAACATTTAACTTGAAAGTTTCAGATTGATACTGCACAGTCCCTATGATGTGGCACCAGAAAAGACACAATGGTACTATACTAGTGGTCTTGGGAAAATGTGTAACTGGAAGCAATCAGATAAATCTAAACTGGGGAACATTTTACCAAACAAGGCATCTGTGCTCTTTGAAAATGTCAGGCATGGGGCTGGAGAGGTGGCTCAGCAGTTAAGAGCACTGGCTGCTCTTCCAGAAGAACTGGGTACAATTCTCAGCACCTACACGGCAGCTCATGAATGACTGTAACTCTATTCCAGGCGATCCACCACCCTCTCACAGACACACATGCAGGAAGAACACCAGTGCACACTCCGACTGGCTCTGTCTGGGGCTATGGAAAACCTCACTTTCCCTCTCTCAGTCAGCTTGCAATTTCTCCACCCCTGTTTCAGTCTCCCTCTGGCAATTCCTCCACCCATTTCCATCTCTCTCTATACTGAAAACACAGCCTAGCCTGTGCCTTTACAGTAGGATATGAAAATTCAAATCCGTCGATCAACACTCACACTCACCAACGCTTTTAAATAGTCACATTGGGTCTGGTGACACAGCTCAACTGGTAGTGCACCTGCCTGGCAAGCGCAAAGCCCTGGGTTCAATCCACAGCAGCAGCTAAATCAGGACTGGTGAGCTCTGCCTGTAATCCTAGCACTCAGCAAGAAGAGGAGAACAAGCCTGTGATCTGAACAATGAAAGGCTTTTCTGTCAACTCTCCATCACTGGGACCATGCTTATCCAGAGTCCGGGATGTTATCAGTTACTGTCTTTCGAGATTTTCATGGACAACTTAGGTTGTTTTCATCAACTAGAGTCACATTTTTCTTTTTTTTGCACACCAAAATTCAAAGTGTCTATTTTATACAGACCTAGACCAAACATTTCAGGATATGACTCACGAATTAAAAAAAAGTACAATACAGAATGTGAAGATCTTGAAATTCATACTGCATAAGTGTTGGCAGTAAAAAGCCGATGATATTTTAAAGATATTTTAAAGATTTAGTATTTATCATTGTAACGCGGCTTTTATGTTTGATGTTATGCGGAGCTATGAGCTCACTTCTGAATCAATGCTACTTTATTGCTCTGTTATATTTATGGAATGTTACTGTGAGCAAAGCTACGCAGACCAAGTCTATTCCCAACATGACCTATAAATAATGTAAGTAAATAAACTAAGCAAATCTTCATGAAGCAATGCATTATTTACTAGTTCTTGTTGCTGAAATATGACTTTAAATTTTGGTTATGTATTGATGTAAGAGCTCAGATTTTTCTAGGCCTCCATGAGGCCTACTTAACTCCTAAAAGCCACATTCTCTCCAGAATCAGAAACCGGAAGCCAGAATATGAAAGAGCTATGATTATCCCAAGAGCGTCTACATTAGCCCCAGAGTGTAACTAACTCAAGTGTGTACCCTACATATATAGTTTGGACAGCTGGGGTCTGTAAGACGAAGTTACCAGTTGTCATGGTTAAAAGTGCATAAGGAGTGGCCTTGAGATGATTGATCTTCATTGTCAACATGCCTGGCTTTGGAATCACCACGGAGGTATCTCCGGGCGTGTCTGTGAGAGTGTGTCTAGACTAGTTTACCAGAGAAGTCCCACTCTGAAGGCAGGCGACGCCATTCTGGACACTGGGCTCTCAGACTAAGCAAAGAGAGGAACAAGAAGAAAGTTGGTTGACACTAAATCCGTCTCTCTCTTTTCTGACTGTGGACGCAATGTAACCAACCGCTTACATTCAACCTAACGCAAGCACTCCGGAACTGTCCCTGCTGCAGTGCTTTCTCTCATGAACAGTTCCCTCACACCATGAGCTGAACCAAACCCTTCCTCAAGATGCTTCTTTTCAGGTCTTTGGTCCACAGCAATAAGAAAAGTAATTACTCTGCCAGGGTTAGGTATACCTCACTAATCAAAAGAATTTTAAATTTCATTTATTATGATCCAAATGGGAGCCACTTAAATTTTCTTCAAGTAATAAAGTATGATGACTTCTTCTTCCAAAATATTAAATCTCCCCATGAGGCCATGCCCTGTTCACATTCAAATGTCAAGTGTGCAAGAGAGGTGAGGGTCCCTCTGCAGAGATCACTGTGATGCCAGAGCCGAGAATTAAAGAGCCCACACCTACAGGAACGAACAAGATAATTTCACAGTAACGAAGAAAGCAGGGATGATGCTAGAAAAATGATAATGTCACTTTAGAAAGGAAGGCTAGTGGTTGTTTCTAGAAAGAAGTTGATGTTCAAACTGGAATGTGTACTTTTTATAAAATAATTCACTCTTTTTTTTTTTAAATTCTCTCTTTCAGCTTGTTTGGTACCAGCTAACCATCACTGATACACAAGGTTGTAGCTTAAATGTGATCCCCAAAGCTTTCGTGTTGGAAACTTAGCTCCCCATGTTTTGAGAGAATGGGCTTTGTAAAGGGTGGTTAGGTTGTGAGAACGAAGCTCTGGCCTTGTAAACGGCCTGAGGTCATCAGTGTGAAGGTTGGGCTAGCTAATCTCCAGAGTAGACTCCCGAAAGCAGCTTCTTCGTGCTCCTTCACTCTCTTGTCCTTAGACTGTAGCTTTGGGGAGATGCAGCGTGAACACGATCTTCAGGCACGAGAGCCATGCTCCTGGACTCCAGAACTGTAGTCAGTCTATAGTCTGTGTAAGTTATCCAATCTCAAATAATCTCACATGGAAACACAAAACAGATCAAGGCGCGTAGGGAAAGCGAGTACAAGCCTACCAAGGAAACATCCCGCGGTTGAGTCTTCTCAGAGGAAGGTAAGGGCAGACCCCATTCCGTTCCTCACAGAGCCAGGATACAAAATGGCACACATCACAAAATTCGGAGGCAAGAGGTGGATCCATCTAAGAGATTACCACAAAAAAATTACCACAATTACCACACACACACACACACAAAAAGCAGGGCTGAACTAAGGTATTTGAAAAAAAAAAAAAAAAAAAAAAAGGTTTTATATGATCCCCCTCCCCCCTCACCGTGTGAGGCTAACGGGCCTTCTTTTCCTAATGCCTACCATTTATTTCACGCTGTCTGCACCTGCTCTCTCTATGAGACTGCTGCTCAGTAAAATATCAGGGAGAAAAGGCTGGAATAGGTGAATTCACTCTAAGTAGTCAAGAATTCACAACAACTTAATAAGAATCAATCAAAACCCTTATTAAAGATCTCCTTGGATGGGGGGGGGGAGGGGATGGAAGAGGCAAAAGGAAAGTCAAGTAAAGAGAGTGCAGAAGAATCAAGATGTTTATCCATGTCAAAAACTTGTTTATTTGAGACAGGGTCTTGACATGTGGCTATGGCTGACCTGACACTTATCATGTAGCCGAGGCTGGCCTCAAACTCATGGCAATCCTCTTGTCTCTGCCTCCAGGATGCCTAAGCCACCATATCCAGCCTTATTTAGTATGTATTGACACATATTGGTCAGGCATACCTATCCTGCTGGAAGGTTAATGAGATTTTCAAAACCTGCCAGTGCTCAGGTACCCAGCACCTAGGAGAAATTGAACATGACCAGCCACTTCCTCGTGCTTTTCCCTAACATTCCTTGTCTCCAGGGGCAACCCCTTTGCTGACATGTAAAACCACTGATACGCCTTACCTGTAGTGAGCTGTGTGGAAATAGATTCATAGAGCGTGCTAACATTGTGTTTGTGCGTTTTGTTATATGGTACCATTCAGCTAGTTATTCATTCTCATTGCTTTATAGGATAAGAAGTCATCTTGTAAATGTCAATATTTGACCCTCAGGACTGAATTCCAAGCATACTTAGGCAGGGAAAATATAAACTCGTCCCCGGAGTGAAATTAACTCTCTTGACTGAAATCATTTTTACTTTGTTCATTGAGCACTGGAGCTAGGACGCATTCTCTCAGACACTCTTATTTAATTTACATCTGAGCCACACTTAACATCAGGATACAGACAGATAAGTTCAAGTCACAACCCTTTTCCTCTAGCAGAGGACTCAAGCCAATGTGTTCTCTGGCTCCGATTTCATTCCTTCTACTACAAGTGCCTGTGCTTAAAGATACATCAGCAACACAGTGACCCATTCTCCAGGGGCCTCAACCAGCTCAGCCATTCAGTTGTTGGCATTGGTTCACAGGTCACAAACATCACAAAAGGCTTGTGATCAGTATCTAGACAATTCTAAGCCTTGCAAACATATACAAACAAAGGCATGGGGTATAGGTCCTCTCATATTCGTGTGTGTGTGTGTGTGTGTGTGTGTGTGTGTGTGTGTGTGTGCGCGCGCGCGCGCGCGCGTATGAGAGAGAGAGAGAGAGAGAGAGAGAGAGAGAGAGAGAGAGAGAGAGAGAGAGAGAGAGAATTTGACCATTCTCCCGGCTTGCCTCTCCTCTAGCACCTGCTCCACATCAGACACCTAGGAAGAAGACTAGGATTACACCCAGAGGCTCCCGCTCTCACTGGAGTGAAAGCCATCCTGAATTTTGCTTGAATGGCAGTATCGTGTAAGATGAGACAGGTGGAACTTGAGATTGGTTTGACTTCGGGCACCATGCCAGATCTAGCAAAGTGGTCACGGGCTGCAGAGGCAGATTGCTGTTTACTCGGTGGCTTGGAAACCAAAGCGGTTTAAACAGTGGAATGTTCTCAGGACCTTTATGATAACTTGTGGCTTACTGCTATAGCCTAGAAAAGTCTCAAAGATGGTCTATATTGGTAAGGGAAATCCCTTCCCTTTGGAATAAGCCCAGTTGAGAGTCTGGGTAAGAAAAGCATCCAGTTCTAAATCAAAAGATGTGAAAGCCGGAGTCTGACATTGGGAGCTACAAGACCAGGGTCCGTCAATATCTTCTTGGGCAGCAGGCTACTTGACCCACAGAGCTTTGTAATCTAAGCTTTGGAAACTGTCCTCACTGCCTGATTTTTTTAAAACACTGGTAACGTGAGTCTTAAAGGAAACTTTGGGAGCTGAGAATCTGGGCTTTGAGGATTCTTGGGCATTCTTAGTTCCGCAAGTGTCTGAAAGCTATCATCTAACTAGAAGAGGCTTTGTTAATTTTTGGTTTTAAGTTATTGGGCAAATGAGTAAAAATCAAGCAGAGACAAGGGAAGAGGCCAACCAGACAGGATATACGTCACTGTGTTCACTGTGTCACTTGGTCATTTTAATGTTCTTAGTGAGTTTCAATTTTAATGAAGCACAGGCTCACTGGGACAAACGACACAATCCGTCACACATGAAGTCACCTTCTCCCTCTTCACTACCTCCACTCTCAACCTTTCCCCAGAGGAACATGACATCAACAGCCTGGATCCATGTGTTCAGACCTTTCCCTGTGCATATAAAATATTGATATTAAAACCTGGACCACCCTCTTCACATAACTCAGTAGCTTCCTCTCCCTTTAATTACCTCACACGCAGAGAGCAGACAGGTACAGCTGGAACTCACTCTTTTAAATGGCGGCATAAAATTCCAATGTATGGATCTTCTTATTCAATAATTCTGTTGATGAACAGCGAGGCCGTTTCTAGTCTTTTTGTTCATTTGTCAATAAAAACGATGCTATAATAAATATCACACTGCACATGTTCTCATAGATAGATGCTTTGTTTCTATTGGGTAGAGTTGTGCTCACTACGCAGGGTGGAGACTAAAGTACATTATTCATCTTAATAGATATCGACATATTTATCACTCTCTTTATTCCATTTGGGCTTCGTGATGAAGTAAAGGGTATACATTTTGTTTTCTTCCACACGGATAACCAACCTTGCAAGCATCACTTATTAAGACATCCGCTCCTTTAGTAGGCTGTGGGGACATTTTGGATGCACAGCAAGTCTCATGAACACCAGGGCTTTTGTCTAGAGCATCTACTCTGTCCCTCTGAACTATTTATGTTTCTTGGCATCAGTAGCAAAATACTTAATTACAGTTCTAACAATACTTTCAATTTCTGGTAAGTTATTCTTTTACATACTTATCTTGGCTGTTTAAACATACCTATTGTCCCACTTGAACTTCAAGTTCTACCTCAACAAAAACAGATCTCCACTAAGACGGTGAACGTAATCTTCTTCTGGTCCTCCGTGTTTTAGTACAGACATGGCCAAGTCCATGAACCATATCACATATATGAATCCTGAATAATGGTATAGATGCAGCATTAAAACACACACACACACACACAACCTAACCACACACATATGAGTCTCTTAAGGAGGTAAACACCAAGTTCTTGAAGAACATATATTTTTCCGAGAAGCTCAACAAGAGGGCCTAAAGAAGATACGGTCCAACCATAGCCTCGTGTAACAAGGGCATCAAGGCCCTTGTAAATAGCCTGGGCCCAAGACCCTAGTGTCTCGGCCACTTGCTTCTTTGACTGGCTGACATAATCTAACCTATATTTGGGAGCACGCCCATGCCCATACTGATAAAAGTTGCAGGCTCTGCTGACCAGAGGCCAAGCCCAAGCCAAGGCTCTCTGGCTCCAGTTCTTGCTCTGGCCCTGGGCCCAGCTCAGTTTCAGCTCTAACTCAGACTCCCAAAGGTGCTGAGGCTTCTGTGCAGGCTATATAATGGAGGTCTCTGTTTCCACAGTGAAAACTTAAAGATCGATATGATCCCATGAACCACTCTGCAGGTGGCTGGGCTCCTTGTGTTGTTTCTACAGACAAAGCAGATTTAAAAAAAAAATCTGAATGCAATTTAATATAAACTTTGAGTGACCAAAAAAAAAGTCAAAAAAAAGTTTTTCAATATTCAATATTTTGTGCCAGTGAGTCCCATCTCTCTTTATCCAATGTGACTTTTCTAAGATACAAATCTTTTTTTGTTGTTTTTTTGTTTTTGTTTTTCGAGACAGGGTTTCTCTGTGTAGCCTTGGCTGTCCTGGAACTCACTCTGTAGACCAGGCTGGCCTCAAACTCAGAAATCCGCCTGCCTCTGCCTCCCAAGTGCTGGGATTAAAGGCGTGCGCCACCACCGCCCGGCTAAGATACAAATCTTATGAAATTACTCATAAATACTTTAATCTTTGCTGCTATTAGAAGTTGTCTTTCTTTCCCAAAGCTCATCTCTAGCTTACTAATACTAGAAGAAAAGAAAAGGGAAAAGAAAAGAAAACTTGGCCAGCAAGACTGCTCAATTGGTATAGGCACTTGGCACGCACTTGGCACTCATACCTGCAAGAAGGAAAAGCACAACCCCACAGAGCTGCCCACACCATGAGGTGTGCCCCCACACACGCCATGCATGCACACACAATCATAATAAATCATTTACCGTTTTAAAAACAAAAGCTACAGATTTTTTTTCTATTATCATATATCTGAACACTTTATGGAATAGTCTCTTGTGCTTGGTAAACATCTGCAAACAGAAAAACTGTCTCTCTTTTCGTGTGTTTATCTCCTATTTGCTTTTTCTCGTCTCATTAGCCAGTGAATATAAACAATTTGGTCATAGAAGGGAACCACTCTTTCTCCCTGATTTTAAACAAAGTGACTTCACCATTAGATCCCTTATATTTGCTTAAGAAAATTTGATAAGTTTTCACACTTAAGTAAAACTCTGAACTTTTACTGACAGCTTTATCAAAAATGGCTGTTCAATTATAAAAACTTATAGGGTTAATTTATTAATTCTATAATTTTTCTCCTCTCTTTGTTTACTTGTTGATGGCGGTTGTGGGCAGACATGGTAGCACTCATGCTGTTTGAGCATTTGGAGCTAAGGCAGGAGGACATGTCAAGTTGGAGGCCAGCCTGGCCTACAGAAAGACCCTGTGTTAAAAATCAAAAGTAGGGCTGGAGAGATGGCTCAGAGGTTAAGAACACCAACTGTTTTTCCAGAGGTCCTGAGTTCAATTCCCAGCAACCACATGGTGGCTCATAACCATCTGTAATGGGGTCTGGTGCCCTCTTCTGGTGTGTCTGAAGACAGCAATGGTGGTGTACTCATATGTATAAAATAAATAAATAAATCTTTTTTAAAAATCAAACAAAAACAAAATTTTATAGTAATAACCATGCAGTTTTTCAGATGTTAGATGCCTTGGCTTACATAACACTGCATAGTCATGATGTGCTCATTTTACACAGGGCTGGATTTAGTGGACTAATGGTTGCATTGAGAGAGAGACAGAGAAAGGGAGTTGGGGAGAGGGAGGTGTCTCTATTATGTAGCCCAGGCTGACATGGAACTCAGAATTCAGACGAGGCTGGTTCAGCTCTCAGAGATCCTCCTACTTCTGCCTCCCAAGTGCTGGGATTAAAATGTGTGCTGCCCATAGTTATAGCTGTGTGGCCTGGTCTTCTTGTGGGGCTCCTAACAGAGGAGTAGGGGCTGTCACTGACACCTTTGCCTGCCTTTGGGACCCTTTTCCTCCTGCTGGCTCGCCTTGTCCAACCTTAAGAGGAGAGGAGATGCCTAGTCTTACTGCAACTTGATATGCCATGCTAGTTGATATCCATGGGAGCCCTGTCCTTTTCTGAAGAGAAAGGGAGAGCAACGTGTATGGGGTCAGGGAGAGGAGAGGTGGGGGAAGAGACTGGGAGGAGAGGAAGGAGAGGAAACTGCAGTCAGGATGCAAAAGCTAAAAAAAAAATTTTTAAAGTTAAAAAATCATATGTTACCACACCCAGCCACATCATACTTTTTGCATCCATATTTATAAGTGACATCTGTATATAACCATCCTACTTTGGGGAGACAAATGAAGAAAATTCTCCATTTTTCTCCCTGAAATATTTAAATAATATAAGAATTTTTGCCTTACTTCATAACACGTAGGAAAGTATAACAGACATGTTGTGTTACTGTTACATACCTTTTAAACATAGCAAGGAGCTGGTGCTGACAGACATACACAACCAAAGCCAAGCAGCCACTGGGGACACAACAAGTAGGGCGACATCACATTCCGATACCACACCTTGCTGGGTCACTGCTTTCTGCTTCGTGTCCCCTGGAATGACCTGAAGCTCTAAGCAAAGGTGAGCAGAACCCCACGGCAGGACTGCCCTCTGAGAAGTGCCCGATACATCAGCCACAAACCTTGCAAAGGAGAATTAGGAGCCACTAGAAAGTACCATTGCAATGGCCTCCTCGGTGGTTGGCCCTTTGCAATGGCCCAAGAGCAAAGAGACCACCGGCAATGGTTCAACGGGGCACATGCACATGGGTACGGAATTTAAAGTAGTGAAACTGTGTACACAGCAGTTAACAGCTCAGAGTTAAGCCACGTGTCGGAGAGTACACTCTGTACTTTCAGATATAGCCCCTGAAATCACACTTCTTTTACTTTCTCTTCATATTTTTTTTATCATTCTTACTCCCCTTATCTTTCTTATTTGTGCTACACATCGTTTGCCCTACTTCCCTACCCAGAATGGAGATGACATAAGAACAAGGGCCATATTGTCCTGTTTACAAGCAGGGCACAATGAAGGGACTCAAAAATTATGTGTTCTATGCAAAAAAAAAAAAAAAAAAAAAAAAAAAAAAAGCAGCTGAGCATGGCAGTGCATGACTGTAATCCTAGAACTTGGTAGGTAAAGATAGGAGTTCAAGGCTAGCCTAGGCTATATGAGACCTTGGACCCTGTCTCAAACCATGCTCACACTCTACACTCAAAAAAAAAAAGATAAGACACATCAGGCGTGGTGGTGGTGCACACTTTTAATCTCAGCACTGGGGAAACGGAGGCAGAAAGATCTTTGTGAGTTCAAGGTCTTCCTGGTGCATTCCAAGACAGCCAGGATTACTTGTCTCAGGAAAAAACAAAAACAAACAAACAAAACCCATTTGGACCTAAAGTGTCTCCTGTTTGAACGTCTATTAAAGGGGACCGTATTTCTCTGTGGTATGGTGTCTCCATCGCACGCAAAATTAGAAATCCCTGTTCGCTGTGTCCTCTCTAAGTACCAAATGAGCAGCACACCCAAGTCGGAGCCCTCCCAATCAATCCCAAGCGATTACCTTATTTGATAATGACATTCTTTTTAAAGGCAAATCAGTGTGAACTCCCAATATCCCAAATTAGATCAAGTGCACGACTTCAAATGAGGTGGTCATTACTTACTCACCGCCAGTAGCCTGAGTTTGAAACCAGAGGATCTCATTTTTCACTGGGCTGACGTCCTGAAAGGCACCATTTGTCAGGAGACCTTCCTTGGTGTTTTGGGGTTTTTTGTTTTTTTCCTTTTCCCACCATTGTTTTACTGAATCAACCAAAGCAATATTAAATAAGTTGCTAAATACAAATATTAGTTCATTTGTACCTAATTATTATAGGGAAATGGTGCAGTAAATGAGCCCCCCTCCGCCCTCCTCGGCTTTTTTTCTTTAAAGCTTTTGTGATGCTCTCCAGGTAAATCCCATGCATAATGTAAGAGTGCCGATGTTGTTTGCATAATAAGCTATTTTCTACTGCAGAAGCAGAAACATTTTATCGCCATAGAGAAAGCTCAAATTATGAATACATTTTCATATAAGTTGATTTATGTGAAAATTACAAATAAATGCAGAGCTGAGATGCAAGTGAATTGTTTGTTCCCAGTTCAAGGAGTGGTGTTATTTGAAATTAAAAAAGAAAACAACCCTACCACATTCTTCTAAGAGAAATATTGCCAATGTTATTCGGATGGAAGCACAACCCATAAGACCAAAGAAGATGGGTCCAGGCTGGTCTGAGGTTACAAACACTAATCAAAGTTGTCTGCTGGCTTCTGAAGACAGACATGTTCCATGATACATGGGTTTTTACATGAACTTGGGCTACATACATTCTCAACAAACTTACCCATTTCTTTCTGTGGTCAAAGGAATTTAGACCCCTTTACCACCCTTGAATAAGTATTAACAGAAGCTGAATGTGTGCCAAGGAGGGGCAGGCAGTGTATAGGACTCAAAAATCCACGTGTCTCAGACACCTGAAGGCTTTCAAAGTAGGATTCATATTTCTAAGTCCAGGAAGAAGCGTCTACATGCCTCCAGGATTGTTTCTTTAGTAGCATCTTCCACTTAGTGCAGAGACAAAACTCATGAAACTTGACCATCTTCATTAGATCAAAAAGACTTAGTCCTTACACTGTGTTCAGATATAGGCATTGAATGGCCACGAAAGGGTATCTGCCATATTTGTCATTTTTTATGACTTAGTTTGGGGTCTTGTGTTGACTCTGTATTTTCCTCCAATATTCTGCAACATTTGTAGGAAATAAAAATAAGAAAGCATGAGTGGGACACTGCTTTGGTACCCCACATTGAGCTCAATACCTTGGATTTCACAATCCACAAGTATGCCAGCGTCAGAAGGAAATACCTCATCTACCACTCCGGCTCTATCTGGATGCTAGTCTAGCATCGAACCATAGAGAGCTGGCGTAAAAGTCAGGAACCTGAAGCAGACGATCTGTCTACACCTCTTCCTTTTCTACTAGTCTCTGATTCTACAGGTTCAACTAGGCCAAGGATTAATCATACTTCTCTTTAAATTAGATGAAAAACAATTCACTTTAACAAATACTATCCTGTGGGTTATATGGCTTCCTGGTTCGGAAAGCTAAGACAGAAGGTCTTTGAGGAATAAGTGCTGTGTGATTCCACTTTTACCAGGTGCCTACAGTAGAAAAACTCATAGAGATTAGAATCATTAATGAATATGGTTGTCTATGGTAAGGCAGAGGGAAAGGGGCACCTGCGTCTTCTTAATTTTTTTTTCACATTTGTTTATTCCTGTTCCCTATTTATGTAATGTACTTAAGGTGTAACTGTACTTGGGGCCACTGAGCCATATGCTTAAAAATGGCTAAGGTGGCGGTAGACTTTATGTTGTATGTATGTGGGCACATACAAAAAGAAGGCAGAAAGATTTCTAACACCTCACGTACAGAGAGTAATAGGTTCCTTTCACACACGTCAGATTTCCAGATGGTAATCAAACAGCTATTGGTCTTGAATTCGTCCACTGCTGCGCATTTTTCAAACAATAGCCAATGCTTGCAGGGAGAAGCTGCCCCTTCCAGTGATCTTTAGTGTGCCTCTAATGTGGCTTTGTGTTCCCAAAAAGGACTTCCCGAGAAACTTACAAGAAGCAAGCAAACATCCCAAGCCATTTTTCCCCCTTGTGGGTGACCTAAAGTAAACTGCTTATTTTAATACTAAATTATTTGCCTAGAGGTATTCCCTACAACCACGGTTTTTGAACACACATGTATGAAGAATCACCACATGCAGCTCTGCCCCTCACTAAAATATGAATTTTAGGTAACGGCGCTAACACTCGGAGTGTGTACGTGCAGTGAGATTGCTGCAGTTCGAAGCGAGTCAAAGGGTACAAGGAGAAGATGTGGATACTCCACACACAAGAACACTGGGTGTGGCACATGCTAGGTATGTCTCCTCACAAACAAAGACAGCAGAACCTGGTGCAGTTAAGGAGCTTCACCAAGAATGCTTGACTGGAAAACAACCAAGGGGAAACACTGGAATCGCAAGACTGGAGCTGAATCCTGGGTTATCAGCACAAAACATACTCAACGGAGGAGAGGAGGGTTAAAAACTGAGCCACACAGCCTAGTCTAATAACCCCTTGAGTAGGGTTTCTCAAGCTTTAGAGAGTCCACATGAATCATTGGGTATTGAGGGGAGGTGATGCTTAGATGCAGAGTCAGTTCAGTTCACTGGGGAAGGATCTGAAATTCTGCATTTCAGTGTGTGTGTGTGTGTGTGTGTGTTCTTATGAGTACACACACATGTGGATGCAGAGGCCAGAGATCAACCTCCAGTCAAATCATTCAGGAGCCACCCTCCTGTATCTTCTGACACAGGTCTCTTGTCCAGCTGGTTAGGTTGGCTGAGTAGTGAGCCCCAGGGATCCTCCTGCCTCTGCCAACTCAGCACTGACATACAAGTAGCTTTTTTACTACACTACACCTGGTTTCTTTACTTTTGCTACGTGAGTTCTGGGGTCTGAACTCAGGTCCCCAATCCTGACAAGCAACCACTTTACCAGCCAACCCATCTTCCTAGCCCCAAGATTCTGCATGTCCAACAAGCACCTAAATGTTTCTCCAAACTCCTTCTGTCTGAAAATTGCACTTTGAATATCAAAGGTTTGGAGATCTACGCACAGTACTGGGGCTTCTCATTCCAGGGCTCATGCTACCACAGTGATAACAGAAACAGCTTGTTTCTGCACTAGTGCAATGATGTCCCTCAGATGCTATGGTTTTTCTCTCTGTGTCTTTTCTTTTCTTTTAAGATTTATTTATTTTTATGAGTATGGGGTAGCTGTCATCAGACACGCCAGAAGAGAGCACTGGATCTCATTACAGATGGTTGTGAGCTACCATGTGGTTCCTGGTAATTGAACTCAGGACCACTGAAAGAGCAATCAGTGCTCTTAACCACTGAGCCATCTCTCCAGCCCTCTCTGTGTCTTTTCATTGTGCCCTCTCCCATCCTTTGACTATTCATGATAAATCCCTCTGAATAAAGACTCACAGCTTGCATCGGGCAGTAGCTGTTTGCCCGTGGAGCCATGTTGCTTGTGGATGCTTAAGTTTTCTCCTCTTCAGTCTGTTGTCATTCAGCCAACCAGACTCACATCAAAGCCAATTCGAATTCATTTTGTCCAATTCCAACAGATTCTATTTCCAAAGGCTCTGCTAACTTCAAAAAATAATATTCATTACCTGGTCGTTGAAGGAAACTGCTCTCAGGATATTGTACCCCTAATTTAGTAATTCTATCAGGAAAAGCAATTAAGTTTGTCTGACATGACTTGTTTTTATAAATCCATGATGCTTACTGGTCTTAATTTAATTCTCCTCTTACCACTTATAATTTCATTCTCATCTGACAGTTCATATTTTCTCTCTGAATGATTCTCTTCCCTCCTATTACTAATCACAGAGAACGCAGTGAAGAACGTCAGCCTCTGAGTAGGAAGGAGTCCAGAAAGTGATGGCTGGTCTACAGGCTCACCTTGGCAAGAGCAGGAGTATTTCCCTTGCAGTTTCTGCAGTCCCTGGAGTAGTTCTTTGGCACCCAGATGGTACTCAATAAATATTTGCTATCAGGCATCATGCCAAGCGCTTTGGAGACAAGGGAGACTCTGACCCGTGCCTTGCTCCACATGTCACATTAGTCGGGAGGCAGACACTTGAAGAAATAATTATAAAGCAATCTGGGGAAAACGTTATTGTGCCAGGAATTCCAGGCGCTGGATCTCACAGTTGTATTTTCAGTACTGGAAAAACTTCCAGTCGGCAGTTTCTGTCCTGTTGACTGGAGACCTAGACTACTCTGATCATGCACACACTACAGTGCCACGAGTGAAGGGAAGGTCAACTCTCCTGGACTAAGTGTATAAAGGTGAGGTTGGAGAGACAGCTCAGCAATTGAGAGTACTTGCTGCTCCTTCAGAAGATCTTGATTCGGTTTCCAGCACCCCTGTGGTAGCTTCCAACTATCTGCAACTCCAGTCCCAGGAGATTCAGTATTCTTCTCTGTTGTCCCTGAGCATTGGATGCACACTTGAGGCACAGACAATTCAGGCTCAATATACATCCACATAAAATAAATAAATACTTTAAAAACAAACATGAAGAAAACCACAACTTCCTATCTCATACTGTGACTTTCTAAGCATGGATTTGTGGGATGTCTGAGTTGAGGGAGGGCTGCTCTCTCTTCCTGAATAATAAAAATGAGTGTGGAGAGCAAATGGCCAATAAACACATGAAGACATGCTTGCCATAAGTCATCATTAGGGATAGTCAATGAGACACACTGCACACCCATTAGGACGGCTATTAACAAAGCAATAGCGAGAAACAAGAGTTGCAGAGGAAGTGGAGAAATTAGAATCCTTGTACACTGCTGGTAGGAGCGTCAGATGACTCAGTTCCTGTGACAATCAGCATTGTATGTCAGCAGCTTGTCAAACAATTAAAAACATGACTTGAAATTCATCCATCCCACTTCGGGATACATACCTGAAGGAAAAGAAGGCACACATCTGAGCAGATTTATGTACTTACACACTTGGCAGCATTGTTTACAGTAGCAAAAAAGAAGGAAACAACACAAGCATCCATTGGCAGGTGGATAAAGACAGTACATTATAGAAACTAGGAGATATGATTCAGCCTTAAGAGCAAGGAGATGTGCGTTATAACACGGATGAGCCTGGAAGATAATACACTAAATGAAATAGGCCAAAAAAGGACAAATACATTCCTATGCATATATGAGTTTTCTATAGTTAAATCTCTATAAGTAGAATGGAGGCAAGTAGGACCTGAAAGGGTCAAGAATTACTGCTTGATGTTGGTAAATTTCTTCCTGGAAAATACTGGAGCTGGATGGTGGTGATGGTCACATGATGATGTGAATGTATTCAATGTCATGAGATTGTGCACTTAAAAATAGTCAGTATGGCACCCTGTACTCGATTACAAAAAACGGAATAGGGATTGGCCAGAAACTGTCCTGACTGCAGAGAGCCGGAGATAAGTTTTTCAGGGAAACAGACAGACTCTTTGTGTTGCTGCAGGTACATCACAACGCTTGCTGATGTCCACTGCTTATCATTCTCCAGGCTCGTCCCTGCCCACTGGCTTTGTCATTCCCAGCACTCGTAGCCCAAAGACTAAGCTTTGTTTGCAAAGTTACCCTTCTTAAAGAATGTAACATTCAAGAACGTCCATGCATCCCTGCCATTTGTCTTAGAAGCACAGTGTCTGTCTATCTAGAGAAGTGGGAGTCCAAGTGAGCATCCTTTGCTGACTAGCCCACAGCTGGGGTTCAGGTCTGAGAGCCATACTTTGGGAAAAGCTTAAGTCAATAACACACATGACAAAGAGAGACATGGCAATGATGAAAGGTCTCAAATCCATGTCACGAAAGCCATGGCGAAAAGCGGGTCTTCTAGTCCCTTTGCTTTGCCATTCTAGGGTACTCGAGATAGTTGAGAACTATGCCTGGTGTTATGGAACTCCTCATACCCTTGAGCTGGATGCAAGGCAGCTAGATGTCAGCCAATACTGACCCAGATAGCCTGTCAAAGCACAGCAGGGTATGTATGTCCTTCACGGTCCTCAAGTGTAAAGCACTTAGAATATACTGATTGTGATGATTAAATGTCCATTGCCAAGTTGACTAAGGTCAGAATCATTAAGGAGACTCACCTCTGTGTGTGCCCATGAGTATGTTCCTAGAGAGCTTTAACCAAGGAAGACCAACATATGTGTACAACACTACTGATAGGTTGGGTTTACTGAATAAAAAGGAAAAATCAAGCTGGAGACCAGCATTCATCTACCTCGGCTTCCTGATTGTGAGTGTGATGTGACCTACCACCCCATGATATACATTCCCCACCGTGATGAAGTGTAGTCCCTGGAACTATAAGTCAAAATAAACCTTCTTAAGTTTTCTTCTTGACAGATATTTTGTCATGAATGCACATGGATGTCCATCATGGAGACAAACCCAATGGCAATAGTTGAAGTGGCTTCTATTCTGGATGCCCAACGAGCATAGCATGACTCCCTTAGGTACCACAGTTAGGTCAGGTGGGAGGTGAAAGTCTTCAGTAGGTGTAGTTCTGGTGATGCTTAGAGCCTCTTTCTCCACACAGACCACATACATTCCTTTACAATGAAGGACAAGTCTCCACGTGGTCTCAGTAACTCAGCTTAGAAACAACATAAGGGTGCTGGAACATAAAGTCTTGAAGGAAGAAATACCTGAAGCAGCCCAAACTCTGTTCTTGTATCTCCTAGAGCAGGATGTCATACAATACGCTATCCAAAAAAGACACCGTGACCATGGCAACTCTTGTAAAGGAAAACATTACAGTTTCAAACATTTAGTCCATTGTCAACTTGGCAGGAAGCATGGCGGCATGCAGGGAGACATGGTGCTGGAGAAGTAGCCACTAGTTCTGCATCCAGATCCACAGGCAACAAAAAGAGAAAGACACTGGGCCTGGCTTGGACTTTTGAAACCTCAGATCCTGGCCCCAGTCACACCCATCCTCCAACAGGGCTGCACCTACACCAACAAGACTATACCTCCCAACAAGACTATACCTCCCAACAAGACTCTTCCTCCCAACAAGACTATACCTCCGACTCCCTCTCAAATAGTGCCACTCCTTGATGACCAAGCATTCAAATGCAGGAGCCTATGAGGGCCATTCTTATTCAAATCATACACAGGAAACACGTGGGGACTGACAGAAGGCAGGAATCCGTTATTCTGAGTGTCTCCAGAAAGCTGGATTTGGACTCTGCAATGAAGGCCCCAGGACAATAGACTTTTGTCAAATCTCTAGAGTCAACTCCATCTAAAGAGAGAGAAAGGAATCTTCCAACAATGTGATTGTTTGTCAGGACATCAGAGATGGAGAGTTAAACTTTAGATTATGATGGCCTCAGGACCCCTTCTGACCTTTAGAGTACGATTCTGTGCCAGCCAGTTTAGGATGCCTTGCGGCCTTGATACAATCTCTTAAATTCTCAGTACTGAAGCAGCCGACATAAAGCAATACAAATAAGAAGCCATACAAATAAGAAGCCTGACAGAAAATATTGACTGTTGCCTTTATCCTTTAGAAAAACATGTGAGAAGCCAAACACTGACCATAGCCCAGAATCCATCTTTAGTAAACTACCCACTAACTATTACATACCGGGAAAGTCCGTTCACCACTGATTTCTGTCTTCCTCAATGCAAACAGTGGAATAGGGTACAAAGGCCCAGTTAATCTCTATGGGTCTTCTCAGCTATAAATTTTTATCAGTCTAAGATTGTAAACATAGCTTCTTTTTGTTTTATTACTCCCTGTATAAATATAGAACAGTTTCTCTCACGCAAGGTGGTTCATTTATTACAACATTTACTGAACATATTCTGTATAAAAAATTAGGGTACTGGAAATCAAGGTGGAAATCAGGAGAAAGGGTAATTTCTCCCATGTTCCTAGAGCAACACTGCAAAGAAATATAGACAACACTGTGTGCCTTGAACAATAAGTAGGGGGTTTAAGCGTCTTAGTTAGGGTTTCTATTGCTGTGAAGAGACACCATGACCATGACAACTCTAATAAAGGAGAACATTTAACTCAAGTTGGCTTACTGTTTCATAGGTTTAATGCATTATCATCATGGCAAGAAGCATGGAGGTATGTAGGCAGCCATGATGCTGGAGAAGGAGCTGAGAGTTCTACAGCTTGATCCACAGGCAGCAGCAGGGAATGCCACACTAGTCCTTGACTGAGCACATGAGGCCTCAAGGCTTGCCTCCACAGTGACAACGTTCCCCAACAAGGCCACACTTCCTGATAATGCCACTCCCTATGGGCCAAGCATTCAAACACATAAGTCTCCGGATGCTATTCATATTAAGAACCACCACAATAAGAAACAGTTACGATGACCCATGGTTTCCTTAGAGGGACAGGAAATGAGCAAAAGTTAAGCATGGGACCCATAGGAGATGTACCATTTGGCTCTCCTGAAAGAAGTCCTAGAAGGTAACCCTGAAAGCCACCAATGGAACCCTGGGAAATCAGCAGGTTCAGTAAAGATGGACAGATATTCTCACCAATGTAGCCTATTTTAGTAGGAAACCCAAGGGCAATGACTGGGATACGCTACGCAGACTAAGGTCATTCAAGATTTCAAATGGCATCTGAGTACTAAGATTACTAACTTACGTGTTAGGCAGTGTCTTCTGTTCAGTCATCCTAATAGGCTTAGCTAACGCTGCCACAACCATGCTTGCTCTATTGGCCCTGTAGCCCTCAAGATGCTTTGAAGGAGGCATTTTGCACCTGGCAATGCTCTCTGAACTAAGTTACATAGGAGAGAATTCACAAGCAGTTAATAAGAAGACTCCTCTTCTTACGAGGAACAGGACTATACTTCCTGTGATCATGGAGATCATGAGCTAACAGAGCACAGATATTCTTCTATTCACATCCAATACTGTGAGAGCAAACAGATAGCACAGGTAAATGGGTACTACAACCATCAATCCATCTCGACATACACCACACGGAGGGAGCATTCGTGTCGGTGGCGGCAGGAACGGTAGTGACACAGAGCAGTGTCTGATTTGGACAAACTTCCCTATCATGCTGGAGGCAGACACCTCCTCTCTGATGGTCTGCATCGCATCTAAATAGTGTCTGTGTCTACAAATCATTATTCTCGGCAAGCCCGAGTCTGTCACTCGCTGTGCATTAATGTCGTCTTAACCCATCTTTCTGATTCCAGCTCAGTCGGTTACATATCCTGTCTCCTCCCCATTTTGAACGTCTCTGTTGTTTATTGCATGGCTCTCACGCAGAACTTGTCTGAATGGTCTGGGTGCTTTCAGTTGGATCTTATCAGAGATCATGGTTATTGGAACTCCGTATTTTACAGCTTCCATCTCATTAATGCCAGCACTAATTTGTGGCCCAATCCAATACCACCCCCATAAGATCTGCATGAATACACACTGGATTTCAATCTGCCATTCAACAAGCACGAAGTCTTTTATGTTCATTATTAGCCAATCAAACAGCCCCGGATTCCTTTCTCTGCATTTTTTCCATAGTGAAATCATTTTGTTATTTCCAAAGCAGTTGCTTGGTAGGAAATATTCAGGAAGGGGGAAATAATGACACCAGCGCCAGTCTGTCCTCCGCTTCCTTTTCTTTACAAACACAACAGCTCCAACCTGGAAACTGATTCAAATTAAGTCATCAACTTTTTGTCAAAATCCTTCTCCCCTGAAATAGCTCTTGCTCAGAAAGAACCACCTCATGAGGTATTTTATTTTTTTTTCTCACCCTGCAAGGAGTAAAAGGATTGCAGAGAAGAAACTAACTTACGCTCTGGCTGAGACTCAAACCAGGTTGACAAACCCAAGCAACGCACTAGATCAATGCCACATGTGCAGGGGTGACCTCGTTCTGATGCCCACCGTTTTGTTCTCCGGGATGCTAGGGCCTGGGGTCATTATTATGGAATTCTCCTTTGTTCAATTTACATGGTTAAATGATCTCCCTTTCACATCATTTCAACCCCATGCATCATTACCAAAAGAACTCCATCTGCTGTAATGTTCTCCATCTCCTGTTCCAGCAAGTGCCTCGACCTATGACAAATTTCAGTCGCAATATTGGTTCAAGCAGACTTGGCTGTTCAAATTTGGAAGTAAATTAAAAGTAGGGAGGACATTAGTAAATAAACAGAAATAGCAAATGTCAGGGTGTTTTCAGTCAGTGAAAAGACGCAGTGGAATTCAAGAGGGGGTCGTTTTCTATTCGCTTATTAATGACTAAAGACGGGTGACCACAAAGCTGAGTCTCCTCATATGGTAAAGGCCTGTCAGGTCCTACCTTTCCACTTCTCTCCGAGTCCTCATTCTTCTTCCATGTTCCCAACAAGTGGACTCCAAGGTGTAGAGGCAGATTTGGATATAGTTTTCACAGCAGGCAGTAGAAGGAGACTGTGGCAAAATTACTGTCCACTCAGCCAGCCCCAAAGAGGGTCTGAGGCAGGGATGCTCCTTCCTTCAGAGTTGCCCCCAGTCCAGGCAGAGGAACTGGGTTTTCTCTCCACCTCCCACCCCCCTAATCGGACACTGGGTGTGGGCTGTCTCTATGCAGCAATGCTGACTTTGGACAAGGATGCTAATTCCCAGAGAGGGACATCAGCCTGCCTTGCAGCCATTAAGAAAACAAATCCTTGGTCATGCAGGTATTGAGATTCAGGGCAGCAGGCAAGCCCTTTATCCCATGAAACATCTGATTAACTACCCTAGGCTGAGCAGGCTCTAGGAGAAGACATTTGCTAAAGTCACTTCAATGGCATCTGATGTCTGGCCAGGATCTGCAAAACAGATTACTGTTATGGGTTTAAAATATGCATTCACTCTTGTTTTCGCAAAGCACAAACCTCTAACGTATGTACCACAGAAGAGAGAACTGGCTTCTTGTCTCATATCAACTACTTCAGTGCCTTAAAGTGACTCTTAACCTCTGTAAGACTTTGCTTACTCAGCAGTCAGACCAGGATGACAATATTTACTGCACCTTCCTTTCAGGGTTGTAAAAAACATCAGTGTGCATGAAACATTAGATAAACAATAAAAGCTTATGCAGATGGGATTTATAATATTTGGCAAAGAGAACATGTTCAAAAAGTACACATCAAATGGCTATGAGAATACAATAATAGCTTCCCCGTCTCCCCAAGAGTCTATGGCCCCTGGATTCCTTCCAGCACACTGACTGTCTGGGTGCCTCAGTCTAGAAGCTTGGGCATAAACTAAGAGAGATTCAGTGAATTGAGAGGGGCACACCCTCTGTTGTGACAAATGACACAGCTGAATGCCCTCTACCTTGACATCATGGCTTAACTCTCCAAAACCCACAGGAGGTCCCTTGGAGCAACTGATAACAAAGTCTGTGTTTTGCCTAAAGGAATAGCTCTTCACCAATTATGTCTAAACAATTGTGCCCATCAACCTAACTTGTGCAGAGTTATCCCGAGGGAGCCATCATATGATAAGGTCTAAGATCCTTAATCCTTAATTCTGAAACCCAGAAAGCTCTGTAAGCCAAGTTTCTCCAATGCAGTTGGTGGGAAAACCCGAGCTTGTGCAAGACTGTTAATTGAACTCGACCCCGTGGTGCATTTCACTGCAGAAATATGAGGATACCATGAGAAGATATCATAACCTCCAATGGCAGTTATTACTCCCTCTAGTACACTGCTTCTCAACCTTTCAAAATCCGCAACACTTTAATATAGTTCCTTTTACTGTGGCGATCCCCCTATCATAAAATATTTCATTCCTACTTCATAACCGTAATTTTGCTACTGTTATGAACTGTATTATAGTTTTTTGTGTCTTATGATGGTCTTAGGCGACTCCTGTGAATAGGTTATTGAACTCCCAAAAGGTCTCGGCCCACAGATTGAGAACCACAGCTTTAGTATAACACCATCCTTGAGATCACTTCGTATGTGATAACAGGTGGATAATAATAGGCTAGCTTTATGTCAACTGTGCACAAGTTAGAGTCACTGGAGAAGAGGGAGCCTTTGAGACAACGTCTCTGGAAGATCAAGCTGTAGGCAAACCTATAGGGCGCTTTCCTAATTGGTGATTCATGTGGAAGGACCAAGCAAATTGTGAGTGGGGTCATCCCTGGGTAGGTGGTTCTGGGTTCTGTAGAAAAGCAGGCAGAGGCAGCCTCAGTGGCCTCTGCATCAGCTCCTGTCTCTAGAGAACAGTCCTGCTTGAGTTCCTGTCCTGACTTCCTTCAGTGATGGACTACAATGTGGAAATGTAAGCCAAAGAAACCCTTTCCTGCCCAAGTTGATTTTGGTCATGGTGTTTCATCACAGCAACAGTGACCCGAAGACAGGTGGCACTGTGGCTGAAATCTGAAGGCCTTTCTAAGGCTCTCTGGGGAAATTGTAACCTTTAGGAGGCAGGGCCTAGTATAGACTTAGGTCACTTGGGCCAGCCTTTATAGGTGATAATCCAGCTGCTGCCTCACTCTCTGCTTCCTGGTGTGCTGAGATGTGAGCAGCCTCTGCCACGGCTCTGAAGTAAGCAAGCCTCTCAGCCATGTCACCTCCACTGTGCTGGAGTGAACTCCCTGAACTCGTTAACTGTCCACATCACAGAGCACCTATGTGGGGGGTGCGTGGGGAAGGGCCGGGGTAAGGCCACCTTGGTGAATCTGACAGAGCTGGTGACAGGCAGAATCAGTGGCCGCTTAAGAAACATATTAATAGTCTGTAGTGACTTTAGGTATAAACGTCCCGCTACTTATAGTAAAGACTATATCTATGGTATGACATCTCTTAGTACTGTTGGTTCACGAGTCACAAAAATCTGTCTGGAAATGGGGTAAGCAAATAGAGGGTTTATATGCAGGATGGTTGACCTACCCGTCTTTCACCCACCCACAGTGCTTAAAGTCGAGCAGTCAGAAAACAAACAACAACAACAAAAGCCTTCACTGTACCAGCTGAGCTGAGTGAGGAGCAAGCACAAGTCCGAGCATGCCTCTGTCTCGCTGCCATCTTGGTCATCCACTACCACCCTTGGCCCATCAACTACAGTAGCAGGAAGTCAGAAATTCTGAATGACAATTATTTTGCTCTAAGAATAATTTTTTTAAAAAAGACTTAGGGATATCTGTACCTCCTCCATCTTTGAACTGGAAGCAATTAAGAATTGCTTCCAAGAAGAGATATGTAAGATGTGAGGAGACACTCACAACCCATTTGCTTTGATAGGCCCTTCAAGTAAATTGAGGCTGGGGTGGATGGAGGTAAGAGTTGAGGGGCATGAAATAATCCTAAACCCCGGGAGCCTTGGGACATGGGCATGTGGTCCACCCTAGCCCGCAGGGTAAACTGTCACACAGGTCATTTGACAGAATCCAGACACAGAAGAGTGAAGTTTGATGTCCATGTTTGTAATCTCAGTACTCAAGCTGATACCGGAAGATCACAAGTCTGAGGAGAAGAGCCCAGGCTACATAGTAAGCCCTTCTCGCCAAAAATGAAAATAATACAATTAGTAAATAAACAAACAGCTTCTAAATTACAGAACAGAGCATGTTTGAATGCTTTTCCACAGCTACAGCCGCCTCTGCCCCTTCCTTTTCCCATCTATTCCTAAGGTAAAAAAGAAAGAGCTGAGGGGAAAGAGTGTTACTGTCTTCAAATAACTCTGAGTGGCAAAAACTGAATTCTCGAAAACAGTAAAAGAGTAGCGGGGACTCATTTGTTTTACACTGGAACCCTTTGCAAAGGCTGCTCACAGGGAGCAAAACAAAATGGACCGAAGTGACAAGAAGCCATCCAACACAAGGGAAGAGGCTGAAGAAGTGCCAGAGAAGACAGAAAAGAAGGGAAGATCCGGGGAAGAGGGAAGGCAAGGTGTGCAGGTGGAGAAAGCGCCCGCAGGCAGGGTGGATCCTCCCCCCACCCACAGCGCGGGTACGGCCAGGCTCAGCTTCCCAAGGAAACTTCCAGAAGGCTTTACGTGGCTTATGGTTCCAGGACAAGTCCATCACCATAATAATGGGGAGGCGTGGCAACGAAGAGGCATAACAGCGGGTGGCAAAGATGGCAACAGGAAAAAGGAAGCTGAGAATTCATGACCTCTTTAAAGGCCTTCCCCCAGAGACGTACTTCCTCCCGGGAAAGCTACACCCTCTAAACCTTCTCCAAACAGTACCTCTTACAGCATCAAAGGCCAAGGCTAAATTACCACACCCCCAGCTCCTGCCTTGCGCTGGATTCTCAGCCCCTCCCCACTCTGAGTTATGGAACAGCCTTCTGATCAATTCCTTTCCTGTTTAAAGCTACCAAAAATGGTTTTGTTTCTTTGGCGATGAGAAATTAATTCATATTAATAGGAAACCAACTGGGCAGTGGTGGCGCACGCCTTTAATCCCAGCATTTGGGAGGCAGAGGCAGGCATATTTTTGAGTTTGAGGCCAGCCTGGTCTACAGAGTGAGTTCCAGGATAGCCAGGGCTACACAGAGAAACCCTGTCTCGGAAAAGAAAAAAAAAAAACAAAAAACAAAAAACAAAAAACAACCCAGAAAACCAAGATTAGAGGCTGGAGAGATGGTTAAGAACACTGGCTGCTCTTCCAGGGGTCCTGAGTTTAATTTCCAGGATACACATGGTAGCTCACAACCATCACAACCATCTGTAATGGGATCTGATTCCATCTTTGGGGCACAGGTATGCATACAGATAGAATATATATATAGAATATATATATATATATATATATATATATATATATATTATATAGAATATATATATATATTTCTTTTTTAAAAAGAAGAAAAGAAAACTAAGATTAAGTAACTAAGAGGCTGGAGAGATGGTTCAACAATTAAAAGCGCTTATGGCTCTTCCAGAAGACCCAGGTTTGATTCCCAGCACCCACATCGTAGCTCATAACCATTTGTAATGCCAGTTTCAGGGAGTCCAATGCAGTCTTCTGCACTTCATGGGCACTAGGTATGCAAGTGGTACACAGACATACATGAAGGCAAAAGCCATTCACATTATTTTAAAAATAAAATAAGATTAAACAACTGAGATACTTAGAGCTACGGAACAGGTTTGAATGCTTCAGACTTTGCCAATATATAATGACATGGTCAAAACAGGAAGTGGGGGAAAGTAGAAGGAAGTGGGGGGTGCAAATGTTCTCATCTTCAATAGCATGGAGTTAATAGACACCCACCTAAATGGAAACACCTAAGTTTAAACATACGGTTTTCAAAGCGAAATGACTCAGTGCTTCTCATAATCAGTTTATAAATCTGAGAGAACCATTTAATGGAATACAGGTGAGGATGCTTACATTCAAAACTAATAACTAACTTACCAAAGTCTAACAGATGGCCCCGTCAATCCGAAGCTAAACACTTTACCTACGAGGTACCAGGCATCATGCTAAGGACTTACAGTGGCTGTGGTCCTTGCCTTTGTGGGACTTAGTATGTAGTGTGGGGACCAGAGATAAGGTGAACAGAGAACTAAGCATGAAGCTCTGACAGTGATGACTGCTCTGGGGGCTTTCCCCCATGATCCTTTCAGAGGTTTGACGGTGAAGACAGACACTGGAGCGATTGCTACTAAAGACGGTCTAACGGGAGGCATTTGAGAGGTGACAAGTAGAGAAGGGTGAAGCTTAGGTAACAGGGAACGGAATGATGTAGAAGAGGGGAGGGAGGAAGGTTGGGGACCTGGGGATAGAAAGAGAAAGGTTTGTTTTCTCAAAGGTCCACTTGCCATTCACAATACATTGAAAGGAGTGGTGGGAGGCTTGAGGGAGCAAGTGAGTTATCGCCTGGTGCCCGAAGGTGATTGGAGCAGTGAGGCCCACTTACTAAAGAAAGGAGGTAGGCAAATCCCAGATCAGAATTTTGCCAGGGACATGTAAATGAAATTAAAAAAAAAAAAAAAGAATCCACGTTGTTTAAAACACATTGATTCATCGTGAGCTCTGATCTACATGTTGAGGGAGGGAAAGGGGCAGGACAGGGTCCTGGATTACAGAGAAAGAAGGGTGAACAGCAGACAAGGATGTTAAGTAGTGGCTACAGCCCAGAGCGACAGAGAAACGGGAAGTGCTGGAAAAGTAGTGACTTCAAATGAAGTATGAAGAACAGAGCTGTAACTCAGGAGATGTGACCCTGGGTTTGGTAGCCATGACCAAAAAGATGGAAGTTACAAAGTTACTGTTAGATAGTCACCTCCTAGACACCGGGGTCATCGGTTGTGGTGACGTGTGTCAGTGTCTTAGTTAGGGTTCCCGTTGTTATGAAGAGACACCATGACCAAGGCAACTCTTATAAAGGCAAACATTTAATTGGGGCTGGCTTAGAGTTTCAAAGGTTTAGTTCATTATTGTCATGGCAAGAAGTATGGCAGTATCCAAGCTAAGCTCTTCATCTTGATCCAAAGGCAACTAGGAAAAGACTGTCATCCTCAGGCAGCTAGGAGAAAGCTTTTTTCTGTGATGGGTGGAGTCTGAGCATAGGGTTTCTCCAAAACCCGCCCAGACAGTGACACACTTCCTCCAACAAGGCCACACCTCCTAACAGTACCACTCCCTATTGGCCAAGCATATTCAAACCACCACAGTTAGGGTAATTGGAAACTGCTGTTGACTAAGGCCTCAAGGCTGAAGGGCAGTCTGGTCAGCACTCCACTATAGGTAAGTGAGTCTGCTTTTTCCTGTAGGGGACTCATTTTTGTTTCCTCATATTTCACATTCAAGTTGCCCTAGAGATGAAATTATATGATAAAAGAGAACACAGCCTGGACATGTCAGCCTGACTCTGGGTAAGACTAGTGCTAACAAAATTCATGTGATACTAAAGAACTGTCTTGACAACTTTTACTTCCCACAAAGATGCATCAGTAGGAGTCTTCACGGTTGCACATAGGATGTAGGCTGCCCAGGTAAGGCTTTATGAGGGAGTGTTTTATCTGGAAGAGAGGTGAAAGGCAGGATGAGGAAGAGACTAGGAAATGTTACATTATGTCATCATTATGCTCCGTACCATGTCTCTGCAGGTTGTGTGTATTACAGTGTAGACAGCACAGGCCTGGATTTTTTTTTTCTGACAAGTTCCTGAAGATGACAGTTAAGTATTTTGTTCATATTATCAATATGTTTCAATAAGTATCTAGCAGGCAGAAGTAAAATCATTTGCAGAAAAAAAAAGTGGATTTTAAATATCTATATTTGTACCTATATTTATATCTATATGTTAATATATGTCACATAGGCCAGCAGTAGGCCTCAGGGTCATGCTGTCATATGTTGCCTTCTATGCCATCTCTTATCACCAATATACAGCCTTAGGTAATGAGAATTTCAGATGAGGAAAAGCTCAGGGAAGTTTAATACTATGTGATAGGTTAAGCACACAATGGAATGAAGCAGAGCAGAAGTGTTTATCCGTATAACTCAATTCCTTGATTCCCCACGCTTCCTACTCTCCTTCCCTGCCTTCCCTAAGAACCCTCAGATGGAAGATGCTCTCGTGTCCTCTGATCTTTTACTGCTGCATATACTCTCCTGGATGCCTTCACACAGGATGGCAGGTAGGTCTTAGCCTTGTGCTCAAGATGAGGAAAGAGCCCCCAAGGGGTTCCCCAAGATCGCACGGCTTAGCAGGTGGCTTGGGTAGTATCTCTTTCTCTCCTTCCTCATTTCATGCATCACCATTAGTTCTTCTGGCTCCTCATACCCAATTTTTCTAGGCATACACACAAAAGAGCCTCTTTCCTGTCTAGAACATTCTTTGTATCCCTTTAGCACGATAATCAGAGATCACTTACAAAGTAAATAAGGCGGCGATCCATCTGGGAAGTCACTGGTGTCCTCAAAAACGATTGAAGAACAAGAGTCAAGCAACAACTTCATCTCGTTGAATAAACTCCAAGCTCTTCTTGTCGCTGCGCGCAGTGTTCATTTGGTTGTCTTGTGAATTTCACCCTAAAGATTAATTTGGCCCGCTATAAAGAGCATAAGAATTAATATTCAGCCAAGATATGAATCTTTCTTCATTTTCATTTTAGTGGAAATCAATTTGTCAAACTACTGTTGAGTGCCATTTGTTACGTGCTCACTCCCACTTTGCCGCTCAAGCTGAGGTATTTGAAAACATCTGTGTGAACACTTTCCGTCAATACTCCCAGATTTATACTGCCGCTTACGGTAACGGCTATCTCTGAGAGCATTATGAATTAAGCCTTGTGGCACTAGATTTTACTGGTCTTATGCAACAGAGATCATTTTATTTTTAAAGCTCACAGTCAGAGTTGTCTCGAGGGTGGGATATAGAAATGACCTCTAGATGGAAAACATACAACCAAAAATCTGGGTGTGGCCTCGGTCAGGACTTTCACTAATGATGACAAAGCCCTGACAGAAATAATAAGGGCAGAGATTGTCCAATGTGCTTCATTATTCAGGCCACAGAAGCAAACACAAGGAGGATCACAGTAGCTTACTTACATCAGGATGCCAAGAGAGAAGAGGAGGTTCCAGAAGAAGATAAGAACTCCCAGGGACACATCTCCCAGACTCTAGTGACCTTCTTCCTACTGCTAGATTTTGCCTCCTAAAGTTCCCAGGGCATTCCATAATATTATTACCAACCAGGAACCTCTGGCTTTTATCATAAGAATCTATGGGCAATATTTCATATTCAAACAAGACTATAGCCCTCCTAATGTTACCATGCAGTCTTAGCTCATTTCTCACAATGGTCACTAGGAGAATACTTCACTGTCTTTAAACCAGATCCGGAAAGAACTCTCCCCCTCCACTCTGTCTTCAATCTCCCTGCCCTTCTCCCCAGGAATGTTACAAAGAAGCACCATAAATGACTACCTTAGAGTTGCTTGAACACAGAGATGTATTGTCTCTTGGTCCTAAGAGTTCAAGTTAAAAACAGGATTCTGAAAAAAATTCTTCTCCCTGAAGGTGTCAGGATGGTGTCCAGCCCAGGCCTCTCCTCTAGGTTCTGGTGGCTTTCTGGCAATCTTTGGTGATCCATGGCCTATGGTCACATCATCCCAAGTTCTGCCTCTAATTCACATGGTGTTCTCGCTGTTTGTATAACCATACCTAAATTTTCCCTTTTTATAGAAATACCAATTGCAATAGTCTATTTCCTACTCCAATAAGACATCCAAGATATGGGAACTTTACCAAAAAAAAAAAAAAAAAATGAGTTTTCTTAGCTCAATTCCGACAGCTCAAAGGGCTTGGGCAGGTGTGGGCTGAACCCTGGTGAAGCCTTTTCTGGGTGCCTCACCTAGGTACTGAAAGCAAGGTAAGAGGAAACAATGTGAAAGAAGAGACCACACTATAAAACCAACCCCCCCCCCAAAAAAAAAACCACTCAGAGCTCAGGCTCACTTTCAAGAAGACCTAGCGATCCTCCAACAGGTTCCATTCATCTGTCTGTCAGTCTGTTTAAGGGCAGCTGCCTCACCTCCTAAAGTTCCCACACCTTCTACACCTCCACAACTTGGGACTAAACTGATGCCTTAATCCCACTTGGGATGGAGAAGAAAGCAATCATGGGGGTTAGAGGAAGGGAGGGACATATGTGGGAACGAGGATGGGGCCGGGGGTAAGGGAACATGATCAGGTATTGGAGGGGGGAACAGGACTGAAGCCCTGAGGGCCAGAAAGAATAGAAACAAATAACCTCAGGAGGTAGGAGGTAGAGGGGACCCTCTAGAATGTACCAGAGACCTGGGAGGTGAGAGACTCTCAGGACTCAGAGGGTGGGACCTTGGATGAAGTGCTTTATAGTGGGAGGGAGAACTTGTAGAGTCGATCTCTAGTGGAGGGACAGGACATCACGTGGAGGGATGGGGTTGCCATTCCACAGTCAAAAACTCTGACCCAGAATTGTTCCTGTCTGAAATAACTGCAGGAACAAAAAGAAGAAGAGCCTGAGGGAAAGAAGGTGCAGTGACAGGCCCAAAGTGGGATCCAGCTGGGGGGGAGGCCCAGGGCCCTGAAACTATTACTGATGCTATGGAGTGCTTACAAACAGGAGCCTAGCATGGCTGCCCTCCAAGAGTCCCAACAAGCAGCCGAAAGAGTCAGATGCAGATATTTGCACCCAACCAATGGTCAGAAACCAGGGAACCCTGTGGTTGGATTCAGAAAAAGCTGGAAGAAGCTGAAGAGGAGGGTAACCCCATAGGAAGACCAGCAGTCTCAACTAACCTAGACCCCCAAAATCTCTCAGACATTGGACCACCAACAAGGTAGCATACACCAGTGGATATGAGGCCCCAACACATATACAGCAGAGGACTGCCTGGTCTGGCTTCAGTGACAAAAGACACACCTAACCCTCGAGAGACTTGAGGCCCCCAGGGAGTGGGGACGTCTGGTGGGGTGGGGATGGTGTTGGGGGAAGACATCCTCTTGGAGGAGGTGTGGGATGAGGAACAGTCAGAGGATAGACAGGGAGGGGGATAAAGACTGAACTGTAAAAAAAAGATTAAAGAATTTTTAAAGAAAAAAAAAGAGTAAAAAGAAGAAAGAAAGAAGCTTTGGAGGTCGCACTTGAATTATATCCAAACCCTAGCACCAGTCTTGTCAGATTTGGAGCACTCCCTGTGACTAACTAAGTTACTAAGTATAACTAAGTTACACTGAGAGACTGTTTTCAAATTTCAGCATGAGCTTGGGAAACACAATCTGAGCCCATGATCCCTCAACACGTGCATGTCCCACCACCTCCCCTCTATCTGAGCCCATGATCCCTCAACACGTGCATGCCCCACCACCTCCCCTCTTACAAATGAGACTAATGCAACGATAATGCCTACTCGGATTTGCTCTTCCCTCTCAGATTCTCAAGGCAGACTCTGAGGTTCTCAGATTCTCTTGCTATCTTTCTCAATCTATTCTTACATTCTCTTTCCTCTCTCTGGTGCTGGGTTAAGTGTTCTACCATGTAGTATGCCCCCCCCCCCCGCACCCTAGCCTGGCATCATATATTCTTAGCAAGGTTCTCAATCACTATTACTTAGCACTTTATTTTACCCTCTTATTTAGATTTTGCTAAGTGTCTCCAAACCTGTAGGAACAGAATCCATTTCTCCTTCAGAAAGTGCTTCCTCCCTTAGTATCGGTTCTCATTGTCTTGATCCTTTTCTCTCTTCTGTTCCCAGGTTGCTCTGCAGCATCCTCTGACACTGTCTGTCTGTCTGTCTGTCTGTCTGTCTGTCTGAGCTTCTGTCCTCTGCTACTACTCTTCATTCATCCCTACGCATGCCGTCTTCTGCACACTGATATTCAGGTCCAGGAGTCTAATATACACCTCTATATAGTTATTGTTATCTCCATACCTAGATATAGTTATTGATAATCTTGTTAAGAACATATAGTGCCAGCCTGGGGGAGCTTGAGATATAGCTACATGGTAGAGCACTTGACACCTAACATAGAATCTAAAGTACCTAAAATAAAACCCCCTTTCTTCTGTGATCTTTACATTTAAGAATGACCACCACTGAGCTAGACTCTCTAGGCAGAAACTAGTGGTCCTGTGCCTTATCAATCCCCTGGCCCTAAACAGAAAGTCATACATAATATAAGTCTAACACATCTTCCAATAAATGGCTTTGGGAACAGAAAAGGGAAAGGAATAAAAGGCCATGGGAAACTGGTAAGACAAGACAGCTTCATTAGTAACCTGACTGTCCCCTAGGCATGACATGGGTTTGATCCCTAGAACTCACTCAAAAAGATTAAAAAAAAAAAAAAAAAAAAAAAAAAAGCAACTACTCAGAGTGGTACATGTTTACAGTCTCAGTCCTGAGGAGGAAAAGAAAAGCAGGAACCTGGGTTTGATGATGAACAAGACAAACCTCCTAGTTTAGTGAGTTTCAGGCCAAAGTGAGACCCTGTCTCAATAAAGAAACAGCACCCAAGCTGAGCTCATGAATGTGTGTGTGTGTGTGTGTGTGTGTGTGTGTGTGTGTGTGTGTGTGCCTGCGCATGCACTTATACTTGTGTGTATACCTGGACACACACATACATATGAACCTATATGTTTGCTCTCATGCACCTACGCTTACATGTGTACCTGGACACACACACACACACACACACTAAAAGAAGGGGCCTTGGGAATGTGAGGCACATTTTAAAACAGAGCTTGGAAAGGACCCCGAATAACACAATCTGGGTTATTCATACAAGGTGTCCTAATTTCCTTTCCATTGCTTCAGTGAAACCATTGGCAGGAATATGGAGGTCAGAGGGCAGGAGTGGCTCTCTCCAGCCATCACGTGGATTCTGGGGATGAAACTCGGATCATCAGTCTCGGCAACAAGCACTTTTACCTACGGAACTATCTCACTAGCTCATTACAGGGCTTGCTCTGTGCTTCTTCATGCATCATATGTTCAAAAACTGGTAGATGTAAAGTCTTCTGGGCAGAAATTTAGTATTGTGAGTGGTGAGGTTTACTATAGGCCAACCCAAAAGGGTGTGTCAGAATGACTGGTTCTGTGTAAAGGTCTCGGGTGGGACAAAGAGATCTATATGAAACAAAAAACAACATTAAAGGGACATTATAATCATTCGGGGGTGTCACGGCCTCTTTCTTTAGGCACGGGTGATTATCCCTGGATGTACTACCTATGGACTAACAAATCAACTCTTTCAGAAGCATTAGGCAGGTTTAGGCTATGCTCTGTGTTAGAAGGGAGTTTGCTTTTCATGACCTTGTGGTCTTAATCATTATCTGATGCTCGATTCCTGCCCAGGCACTGCTTTAATGTTTGTATTTTCAGTATCTTTTAAACATCTGCTGGCCTCAGGCTCCACTTAAAGAAGCTGGTGGTTACTCCTTACCTTTTTCTCGGATGAAGGGAGAGTAACAGAGAGAGGTGGAGAGACACGAGGAGAGGTCAGGGAGAATGCTTAACAAACCAAGGGCAGAGTGGGGTCAGCCCAACTTAGCCTGAGTTTTCAGCAACTGAAGAATGTCAGATTCCATCAGTGTTTGTTTTCTGCATTAGGACCTAAGTACGTTCATTCATGTCATGTCTGGTCCTTCCCGTTTATATATAGCCTTTAATCAAAATTATGTTTTACATTTTAAGTTCCAAAGAACATAGGCAAAGATGCTATATGTCCAGAGATAAGTTTATTGGTTTGATGGTAAAGCGCTTGTCTAGGATGTGTAAGGCCCTGGGTTCAATCCCCAGCATCTGCCAAAAGAAAAGAAAAGAAAAGAGCATTGTGGTGGTTTGATTAGATGTGGTAGCCTTAGACTCATGTTTGAATGCTTGGCCCATAGGGAGTGGCACTATTAAGAGGTGTGGCTTTGTTGGGGTAGGTGTGCCCTTGCTGGAAAACATGTATTGCTATGGGGGCAGGGGGCAGGCTTTGAGGTCTCCTATGCTCAAGCTGTGTCCAATGTGACACAGAGTCTCTTCTGCTGCCTTCGGATCAAGATGTGGAACTCTCAGCTCCTTCTCCAGCACCATGTCTGCCTGCATGCTGCCATGTCCCACCATGGCCATAATGGACTAAACCTCTGAAACTAGAATCTGCACCAATTAAACATTTTCCTTTATAAGAGCTGGTCATGTGAGCCGGGCGGTGGTGGCGCATGCCTTTAATCCCAGCACTTGGGAGGCAGGCGGATTTCTGAGTTCAAGGCCAGCCTGGTCTACAGAGTGAGTTCCAGGACAGCCAGGGCTACGCAGAGAAACCCTGTCTCAAAAGACAAACAAACAAACAAAAAAAGAGTTGGTCATGTGGTCACGGTATCTCTTCACAGCAATAAAACCCTAACTAAAACGGCATGTGAAACTGTCTGCCACGCAGACCCTTACCTCCACTGATGTCATTCCTGGACTAATGACCTTTCCCATCCTGGGAGCTGGCTCTTTACAGCAGCCACAGAATGGGGTAGAAGCTGAGAGATCACCTCCAGGCTCAGCTCTGCCACTCCCTTACTTTGGGACACTATACAACTTTGCTGTCTGTGGAATGAGAGGAAAAAAAGATCAAGCTTTGGGTTGCTTGCGATAAAAGAGGTAGTGCAAGAAGGCATATAATTCCCAGGTGAGGCTCTGGCTCTACCTCCAGCAACATGAAAGTAAACTAAAAAATAAATACATATAAATAAATAAATAAATAAATGCAAAATGTCTGACTTAAAATCTAGCAGGAAGTGTCTGTGAACAAATGTATTTATCTACTGAAGCATTTCTATTCTTTTTCATGTGTGTGTGTAGTATGTATGCATGTATGTGTTTGTATGTGTATGAACACACAAATACAAGTAGGTACACATGTATGTGTGTGTTTGAAGTGAAGGTTGTTTTCCTTACTTCCTCTCCAACACATTCACTAAGGCAGAGTCCCTCAGCTGACTCTCCAATATGGGTAGCCTGGCTAACCAGTTTGCTCTGGGGATCCCCTAACTCAGCCTTCCCAGTTTGAATGCCAGTCAGACTGCCATGCCCACCCAGCATTTTCCTGGGCTCTGGGGATCCCAACTCTGGTCCAGCGTTTGTGCATCAAGGATTTTGCCCCCTAAGCACCTTCCCAATCTTTCTACTGAGGCCTCAAATGTTAAAGGAGCTGTCACTTTTTAGGTAAATCACATTTGAAAAAGTGAAGCTCGAATATTGTTGCTATTTAGTAAATGTCAAACAAGAATAGGGTGGTGCCTTCCCAGGATAGATTAAGAGTCATTTAGATTCTTGAAAATTTCTAATTCTGGTGTTTAAAACATCAGTCATTAGACACCACCCCCCCCCCCCCGGCCCTGTCTTCTAGTATAGTGCAAAGGAGAAGCAGCAAAAAGGACAAGTTCTATTTGCAACTTGTATGTTTTTTTAAGCCTCTACGCTGCACTCCTCCTGAAACCAGGCCATGAAGGCAGGGACACAGGCACACACCACACACACACACACACACACACACATATATATATATATATATATATATATATATATATATATATACACAGACATACATATTCACAAATACACATATACATCTATACATACACGCACATGCTCACACACACATATATATATACATACACACAGACACACATAAGCACACAGACATGTACATACACATGCACGCACACACATACACACACACACACACACACAATTTTGCTTTATTTCTTGTTTTGCTTCTGAGGAAGATCCCTGCTGTGTATCCCAGGCCTTTAACTCATTATGTAACTCATGCTGGCCTCAAACTCAAGATGCTCCTGCCCCAACATCCCAAGTCCTGGGATGACAGTTGTGTGTCACCATGTGTGGCCAACACCCCGACCTATTCGATAAATTTCTATCCACACACAATTGATATGAAATTCTCTCTGTAACCTTTATTCCTATCTTGCCCTGCTTTCTCTGTGGTGATGCAAAGAACGCTCTCCATGGTCTCCAACAGCAATGTTACAGCTAAAGTTGGGGATTTTCACATTTTTCTAGTGGAGCACAATCTGTGGGATATTTGTTTCTTAACACTTTCTATTCATTTTTACAAACACCACATAAAAGAGTAATCTTAATTAATTTTAAAGGGGCCCTTTTTAAAGATAAAATCCATCCAGAAGTCCATATGTGAAATAGACAAAACTGAAGCTTTCCAGATCAAATGCAGGTGGAAAAGGGATGGCTCTGATACCGACAAGCAGCACAGCCTAACAACCCGGGGCGCCACCATTCCTGACAGACTTGAATGAAGCATATAGCAGAGACTGCCACGTTTTAGTAAAGACCTTACAGACTTCTACCACATGAGATTAAAACTCAGTTTCCATGGGCTGGGGAAGATGGTTCAGTGGTTAGGAGCACTTGCTGTTCCTGAAAGGACCAGGGTTCAATTCCCAGCACATACACAGCAACTAACAACTGTCTGTAACTCCAGTTCCCATGGATCTGACTCCCTATTCTGGTCTCCAACAGCACCTAACATACATGAAGGCAAAGCATGCATAAAATTCAAAAAAAATTAAAGTAAAAATCTCAACATTCGTACCTTGCCCAGATTATTGTGGTCACTACTAACCAATCTTTGCTGCCAGGCCATTGACTAGTCCCAACGGACCATTCCACAGTGAACTACTGCATAAGGTGCCACTCCACAACTGATAAGGTCCTTTGCATTCCTCAAAGTACACAAAGGTCTGCTCCTTCGTTCCCTTACAAAACCACATTGCTTCCCGTACTTTTTTCTTTTTTCTTCCTTTATTTTATGTATATGAGTACACTGTCTCTGACACACCAGAAGGGGGCAATGGATCCAATTACAGCTGGCTGTGAGCCACCGTGTGGTTGCTAGGAGTTGAACTCATGACCTTTGGAAGAGCAGCCAGTGCTCTTAACCACTGAGCCATCTCTCCAGCCCCTTCCCCTACTTTTTTCAAGTCTCCACTGAAGTGTTACTTCTTCACACCCGTCTCGGCTGCCCTGCACGAATCTAGATGCTTCCTTCTCCCTTATTCTCTATCTGCCTCGACCTGGTTAGTTGTTTTGTTTTTTTGTTTGTTTGTCAACTTGTCCCAAGCTAGAGTTATCTGACAAGAGGGACTCACAATTGAAATCACACCTGTAGGCTAGCCCATGGAGCATTTTTCTAATTAGTGACTGATGGGGAGGGCCACACCCACTGTGGGGGAACCACACCTGGGCAGGGGTCCTGGACTGTATATGAAAGCAGGCTGAGAAAGCCAGCAAGCAGCATCCCTCTAAGGCATCTCCCTCAGTTCCTGCCCTGACTTCCCTCAGTGATGGAGCAAGATGTGGAAGTAGAAATGAACTACACCCTTCCCTCCTGGGGTTGCTTTTTGTCATTGTGTCATTATCACAGCAACACAAAGCTGAGACAATCCAGGACCGGTTTTCCTTCTTAGCAGTGACTAATATTGACAGGTATTTCCATGTGTACGTATAAACTGCCTGTGCCTCCCAATTCTATGGGATAGGAAATAGATTTTATTTTTCCACCAACTCCTGATACAGTACCTACAGAGTAAGCGCCCATTAAATATACGTTGGATAACTGAGTAGCAAGGAAGATGCCCCTGTCGTGGAAGAGCACATGCTTAGCTTGCCCAGAGCTCTCAGTTCAGATCCTGGCAACAAGACAAACCAAATCAAACAGCAATAACAAAACAATTTAAAAAAAACTTCTAATAAAGGTTCAAATGCTCGTGCTTACGATGAAGCTGCACGCCCAAGTCTAACAGGCAGTCCTCCGTATAGAAATGTAGTTCCACTATGCTTACACACTTTCTCTTCTACCTTTGCTTCTGGATTTCCCTTCCATATACATTTGGTGGCTTTCTGTGGGCTGGGCCGGTCTGTCACAGCATGAAGCTGGTCCACTTTGAAAACACACCTAGGTGTTTCCTCTCATTTGTGGTTTCTAGATTTTACACAGATATAAAATCACATGGGCCTGTGTGGCTTGAAAACAGAAGTGAAACTACCTAGGGAACAAAGGAGGCTAAAGGGGAGGGGGAGGGGCACAGAAGAGGCGCTGTGGAAATACGCTGAGCATACAATACGTACTTAACACTATTTTTAAAAACTTCTTTACTGATTTCTTTGTGAGTTCCACATCATGCACCCGAATCTCACTCATCATCTCCCCATCCCTTCAACCTTGCAACCTCCTCCCTCAAAGAAAATAATAAAACATAAGAAACATCTCGTCATGGAAGCTGTAACATGTGGCAGTGGGATCTAAGTTTACGCTTTTGCGCACACATCATCTTCACTTGCAAATGTTCCTTGCAATGAGTCATTGGTCTGGTTCGAGGCCTCTGGCTTCTGCTACACTATCAATACTGGATCCTCTCAGATACTCTGTTGTTGCTGTGTGTCCTAGAGGTCCTGCAGCTTTGGATCTGCAGGACCATCCCTTTCAGGTACTCAGCAGTTTATAGTTGAGGTAGATATTGGGGGTGGATCATCTTAAAGCCCTGAATCTGGGGCTGGTTGGCAGCTATGTTAGTCAGCCAGACAGTTCTCTTGTACCTTTACCACCAGGGCCAGCTCTCCCACTTTGCCCAGGCAAAGGGCAGGACTGTTTCTCCTGTGCTCACACCCTCAGCCTGGCTCACCTGTGACTTAACTATCAGGGCCAGCTCTACTGTGCTGCCCAGGTGAGGTGTAGGTAGACAGGTAGACAGCAGACAGATTAGATACGTAGATAAATCAGAAACCCAAGTCACTCAACTGAGAGAATCTTATTATTCACTTAACACAAGCATTACAAGAGTAGGAAACAGGTCTTAAGAAATGTGGCCCAAGATGGGTTTCTGGACATCACTGCAATTCATGTTTGAAATGGAAGCTTCTGCTGGAGCTCTCTGTTCTGTTCACAATTAACATGTTATAGAAGCCTTGATCTTAAATACTGAGTGGTTCCTCTACCTGGAGCACGCCTCTCTGGATAGCCACTCCTCAGCCTCTCCTGTCAGTCCCTCAGAGGTGCAGTCTCTGTCTCCTTTCTCACGGCCCAGAAGTCTTCCACTGTCCCTGCCCCACACAGCCTCAGGGAGCCTGGACTTTGTTTTACTGCTCCTATTCCGTCTAGAACCAATGCGAGTTCATCTAATTAATAGCTATGTCCCCTCCTGGACCACAGGCAAGCTCCAGATGGGTAGGAGCCAAGCTTTTGTGGCTCATGGTTGTCTTCTCGTCCTCTAGCATGAAGTAAATGTTCAAGCTGCACAATAAAGAAGCCAGTGAGTAAAACATGTGAGTCACGTGCTGACACCGCCCTAAGCAGTGTGTGTGTGTGTGTGTGTGTGTGTGTGTGTGTGTGTGTAGTATATGCGTGGGCGTCTTCCTCTGTCACTCTCTGCCTTACTGTCTTGACATAGAGTCTTCACTGCATCAGATGCTTGCCTGTGGGCTAGCTGGCCAGCAAACTCTTGGGATCCATTCCTCAACACTGAGGTTATAGGCATATGCACTCATGCCCAGATTTTTCTGTCAGTGCTGAGGATTCAAACTTAGGTCTCCACGCTTGCAGAGCAAGCGCTCTACCCACTGAGCCATTGCCCCAACTCCCCATCATGGCTATTGGCAAAAGACCTAGTTTGTTGAGGTAACAGTTTCCCCTACACAAGATGAAACAGTGACTCTTTGGAACAAGGCATGAGTCATGTTCCTATCCCAGGATCCTTCACCCAATCAGTCAAATCCTGACCTACATGGGTCAGGAAGCCCATGGATCTTGGGCTTGATCTCTGAGCCAAACTGCCCTTGAGATTTCTGAAAGTTCAATGGGAATAACAGAAATTATGCTAACTGTCGTTCCAAAGTTTCAACTAGATGGTAAACAAGCAAAATAGCAAAAGCCCAAGAAATAAAGACAAAATCCAATAGATGCTTGTCAGTGCTCAGAGGCACTGGTCCTCTCTCGACATGTTACATCTTCCTGGCACCAGGAGAGTCATAGCCTTGGGAGAATCAAAAGGCAGCAATACTGTCATAGAACCTGGAACAGTCTCCAGTGTGTATGATCACTGATGCGGGTGGTCTTTGTCACAGATCTCAGTCAAGAAGAGCCAAGGCAGAAGACAAGAATGGGGTAGCCAGGGAACGCTGCCCACGGCTGGCACAGCAACTGCAGGATTCGCCTTGGAGGACTCCAAGGAATATTTGTTAGAGATGCTGTGGGGCCAGTAAGGACACAGATGTGAAATCTGCATGTCTAACGGTGTGACTTCATTTGTATCTGTGAGATAATGATTAGCAACTCTTAGATGATGCCATACGTTAACTCCAAGAAGAAAGAGAACAGGAAGTTCAGAGTACAATGAGGGAGGAGTGACAGATGGACCGCAAAGAAGATCTCGTGAGAGGGGGGGGGGGGAGAGTGGGGGGGGATACAAGTGTCAAGAAAGAGCAAGAACTGAGAAGTAAATTCCGGGACAGCAGGCAGCAGCAGGCCTGACAGTGGCCAGCAATGCCACAGGCTTGGACGCTTTCCCAATCCTTGTTTAATCTCCTGAGGAAATTTTCCTCCACTGAACTGCATATTTAAGTCCACAGTGAGAATGAAGACTCCAACAGACTTTATGTTATAGCCACTTTACACAAGACAATCTATTCCATTAGTGAGCGGACATCTGTATTTATATAGGAAGGATTCCCTGGTCATGGTGCTTTGACCCTTGAGGAAATTGTTTCTGATTCATCCATCTGACAAATATTTACCAAGTAAAGCACCATTCTAAGTGCTTGGGGCTACTGCAGCAAGCAAAACCCTGTGCTTTTCTGGAGTTTTCATGCTAGGGAGGACAGGCAAGGAATTTATAAGGATCTTAAGAAAGCAATGAAATCCGGGAGGAGGTCTTGGCAGTTGGTCATTTTAGTTGCAACAGGGAGGCCTCCCTGTGGAGGTGACACTATGATCCTCTCTCTCCTCAGGGCATGCTTGCACTGAGACTGAGAAGGGAGTGCTGTGGCTGAAGGGAGTGGTGTAGACCAACGGGAGAGCCTCAGGCAGAGGGAACAGCAAGTGAGGGACAAGCATTCCTTGACATTTCCAGAAACAGACGCTCTGCTGTAGATGGAGCGTAATGGAGACAGGGAGAGATCAAGGACAGAGATGTCCTTGCGTTGTGTAGGCTGTGTCCTGAGCAAAAAAGCCATATGGCAGCCATAAAACGAAGATTAATTAAGACTTCCAAAATGAGAGCAGGCTATAGAGGCTGTAGCCTTTAATCCAAGTGCTTGGGAGGCAGAGGCTGTGAGTTCGAAACCAGTTTGGTCAACATACTGAGTTCCAGGGCAGCCTGTGAAACATAGTGAGCCCCTGTCTCCAAAAAAGCAAAACAAGACAGAAGAGGGTTTCCAAACCGTTCTGCACACCCAGCAACTCGCCTGGAGCATCCAGTGAGGTTTGCACAGCCGAGCTGAGAGGTCATTATCCCAAAATAATGCACACACGGCATCTCTGTCAATTAAATATACTACAGAGATGGGCAAGACAACACAGGTTGAAAATGAGGTGTCCCTTCCCAATGTCAGGTTGTATGTGGATCATAAGAACAACAGATTCTGGACCATATTCGGAAATGAGTTGCAGTCCAGTCAGAAGTTTGGGGGCCACAGTGAGAACATGAAGGGAGAAGAAATAAAGGAGAGGACAGAAGGAAGGCTAATGACTCCTAAGACTGAATCATCAGGAAAGAAAGCAGATACCACTTCCTCAGAGTAAAGCATACCCTGCCTGGCAGGACATAGGCACAAGGCCAGCCCGAGCTATAAAACAAGGCCTTGTCAAAAAAAAAAAAAAGGTCCAGGTAAAACTCCACGAAGTTATAAACTAAAAACATCGGACGTGTCTGCAGAGAAGATAAAGAAAAAAAATGAGAAAGACATTTCCATAGAGGAAGAGGGTCAAATGGAGCATGGGAGTCTCGGCTGGGACAGCCACTGCTGGCTTCCTGGGCTGGTATCCTGATGAATCAAGGCAAGGTAAATAAATGGTAAATAAAACCATTATGGTAAATAATGGTAAATAAAACCATGGCGGAAAAAAAAAAAAAAAAAAAAAAAAAAAAAAAGGCTAGTTCCCTGTTCATACCTCTAAGTGGCCCACTATCATTTTTAGAAAGAAAGGAGAAAAATGGGGAAGGGGACTTTAGACAAGCTGTATGATAGAATTCCATATTTGCTAAACACATGAATACATGAACTTTAAATAAAAAACAAAAACAAAACAAACAAACAGCTCGCAGGCCACTGACCAGGCGAGCAAGCAGCCAAGGGGTTGGGAATCTATAGCAAGCCAGCATGTGACTCAAACCCTAAGTGGACTGATTTGAGCACAGCGCAGGCTTTGGGGATCAGAACGTATCTTCTAATCTCCTTAAGAAAACATGCTAAGCCCTCTGCTGTTCCATCACAAACTGCCAATAAAACCATGTCAAATCTGCCTACCTACCTAGCGGCCTATGGATTCGTGTTTTCTTCCTCTGGGAAACCCTGACGAATACAGCTGGATTCACTTGTTACCAAGTACCAAATTAATTACCAAAGCAGAGGGTTCCTCCACACTGCTCTGTCATAGAGAAGCCTAACCGGTCTGCTTTCCACTCAGCCTCAGGCTGATCTCCCTGGAGCGAATTCACCTCTGCTGCTGGCTGAAAGGCCCGGGGATACAATGAGGTATCAAATGACGTTAAACCTTTTATCAGTCCAGGCCTCCCTTAGACAGCATCTCACCCAGCACCGATTGTTGCTACACAGACTCATGGAATTCCCTGGCAACAGAACATAAATAAAGGAGTGAGCGCTGGGAAAGGGGCACTGGGCAGCTATGGGGTGGGGGTGGGGGTGGGGGTGGGGGTGGGGGTGGGGGTGGGGGTGGGGGTGGGGGTGGGGGTGGGGGTAGGAGTGGGGGAGTTCATAGCTCAGAGGAGACCGCATTTTCTTGCTACCTCATAGTCCCTGGCACCTGCCAGAAGAGCAACGTGACAAATATGCAGAGTCTCTCACCATAGGAATTACCAAAGAAGCTAAAAACAGCAACACCAACACGCTGGCGCGCATAATCGCTAACCTCGGGGGACAGGAAAACAGAAGTGCTGTGTCAATCTCATTTCCTTGTTAGGTGTATTATCATAAGCGGGGCCTGTCATTCTGAACACCACACTTCACTACCATTTACTGGGCTCGGGCTTCTGAAATATTGAATCCCATAGCAATTTTATTTTTTGCTTTTGATCTTTACTGTTTTACTCACTTATCCATAAACATGAGCTACTAAACCAATCTTAGTTAAAGAGCTAAGGCTAAAGCCCCAGGCCATCCACTAGGACTAAACCAGCATCCCAAAAGGGACCTCACAGCAGACCTGAGGAAGTCTCCATTGTTTGGATACCTTGATGTGAGATTACCTGCCAGCGATCCAGCCTTCATTTTTCTTGTTCCTCCAGTTTAGGGCGGGAGACTTAGGCAATGTATGTGTTTTCCTGGGAGGGGACATCAGAGGAGTTCTCCTGAGGTTAATTTTCTAAGTCCTCGACTCTTGTCAAAACATTATTCTACTGGATGCTTCCATGAAGGGGACTTGTTGGAACGACCCTGCAAAGCAGTACTTTTTATCACTTGACTAATTTTAAAAGTAGCTCATTCAACCAATTTTGGCAACTGAACTATTTTCTGAAATCCAGAATAGCAAAAACTTGGGAGCTAGACAGGGAGAAAATAAGAGATTCGGAAGTCTCATTGTAGGGAGGATTGTCGTGCATTTACCAAGACACTGCCAGAGAGGCAAAGCAAGACTGGGGTGGACCCCGGGGGGGGGGGGCCTTGTACGCCCTCCCTGTGCTACCCCTTGGGCAGAGAGTCAGAATAACATGTGTTCATGGACTGCTCATCCCATATGAATCTGGAGGATTATTCTAGTTCCCTGAGAAAAGTGGACACAATGCCATGCCTAACCCATCTAGGGTTATAGAACCCACCCAGAATCTCACACACAGGGGTGGAATGAGAATATGGATCCAGGGACCTGTTTCAAAGTTTATGCACTTTGTGTGGCTTGAGGAAGGGCCAACAGCACACGTTGACTGTCAGAAACCCTCTGATACACACCTAGGACTCAATCTGAATCTGTCAATCAAGAGCAGGGGAGGGGTGGGAGGAGGGGAGGGAAGAGCTAATCTTTACCCAACACTCTCTGTGCAGAGCACTGATCAAGTACCTCAGAACAATGCTGCCAAGTGGACACTCGTATTGTCCCCTTCACACAGACGTGAAAACCAGCTCACACAAGAACACAAACCTGATAAGTGAAACAGCCAATGTGGCTCCAGAAAGCCTGGCTCCTGACCTCTCAGTAGATCTGCTTCTCACAGTGAGTACTTAGCACATTCCATGACCTGTCCCACTGGACTTTACTCCCCAACCCCCACGCTTGCAAGCGAGATGCCTATGGGATGGGGTGGGGTGGGAGTGCTCTCAACTTTAGAGAAAAGCAAAGCCATATTGGAAAGCAGCTTTCTGAAGTTTGGAACACTTATGCCAGCATCAACTCTGAAAGACCTGTGTCCTCATAAGTTCAAGGACAGGGCTCTCCAAGAGGTCATACCCATGGGTCTGTCTTCATCTTCTGCATCCACAGATGACCTTCCCTGAAGAGCTCGGATGCCCAAGTGGGGTGAAAACTAGGTTCTTTCATTAAAGGAGAGAGAACCTAAGAAAAGCTACTGTCTTCCATGTTTCGGTGAAGGTACAGCCTGGGTAACAGAGCCAGAGGGTGGAGATCATACAGCCTGTGTGCACTAGTGTTTGTGTGAGCAAGTATGGATCAATCCCCTGAACGTACCCAATCAGAAGGAGAGATAGAGAGAAACATATCCTGAAATCATCTGGCCACCACTTGTGATATTCATGGTCTTTGTCCCTTGCTTTTGCCTTACACTTTCACAGAAGGCCATCTACTTGACTTAGGGAACACTTTTATCACCCCCCTCCAGAAATGGTTTTTATTCAAGCCTGAACAGAGAAGCACTTCATTTCTTTTCTCTGGAAAACACAGGAGAAAGCAGGTGTTTTTTTATCTCCCTAGCATTTCTGGGTGAGAGGATCCTATCTCCTCACGTGCAGTTCCAGGGCTGTCCTGGGGACCCCAGCAACTCCATGGAATAACATCAGTCAATAATGAAAGGGTCCAGGACAGCATGAGGCAGCTATATTTCTTTGCTGGGTCACGGCTGCTACAAATTGAGAGGTGAGAATAAGATGAGAAAAAAAAAAAAATCTGCAATCAGTGAGCCTGTTTCTAATCCCAAGGAAAATGTCTTCCTTCCTTCCTTCCTTCCTTCCTTCCTTCCTTCCTTCCTTCCTTCTTCCTTCCTTTTCTTCCTTTCTTCTGCATCAGCCTTGGGCATGGAAGAAGGCAATACACTCCCTCTGCCCTGAATCCAGTTTGACTTGGACTTCAGTCCCTTGCAACCAAAAGTAGTAATATAAAGGACTGAAAATTTAAATTGATGCCTTGACATCTCAAGAAAGGCACCTACCTGTGCCTCATGTATTCCCCTCTTTTAGAAAGGTCTATGCCTCTTTTAGACCCAATAAACCTGTTGCTTGGAGCCGCAATCCTCTGAGCTGGATTCATTTCTTTCTCTTGGGCTTTGTCCCTAGCTCACATGTGAAGAAAATGTGATTGCTCTCTAATTGCAGTAACTTTGTTCCCAGAAGTGTATTTAGTCACAAATGACAATGTGCTCAGGTATCTCGAAGGCATCCTTGTCTTCCCAGTGATCAGTCGATACCGTGACGTGGACACTGCTGTTACTTCAAGCAGTGGTTCTGAAAATAACTGTATAGTCAGACATGGTTGCTCACATCTATAATCACAGCACTCAGAAGGCTGAAGCAGGAGGATGGCCATGAGTCTGAGGCTACTCTAGGCTACACAGTGAATACCAAAACAGACATAGACAGGCTCAGACAAACTGAAGAGTTTTGGTTTGTTTTTTGAAACAGGTCTCATTCTGTAGTCCAAGCTAGCCTCGAACTCACAGCAATCTGCCCTAGCTTACAAATTGTTACAATTATAGGCATGAACCATTATACCTAGCTTCTTAGACAGTTATTTTAAGTTACCAATGCCGAAGTCCCATCCCAGAGATTTGGTTTTAATCTAGAAGAGAGGTCTGATTATCAGGATTTCCAAAATTCTCCCCCAGACAGTTAGACTCATTATACTCAAGCATGTCCAGTGACGTTTCTGAGAGCCAAGACCTGAATAAGTTTGCTGCCTGTGATTTCTGATGGTGGGACTACAGAAAAGAGGGGAACATCCTCAGCATCCCGTGGGATGCTCAGTGAAGTACAGTTTTTGTAGCTGGAGTTTGGTGATGCCTGTTTGTAGTGGACACACACACACTGGCCTTGTGCTCTGTGAGCTACTGAGAACGCAAAGCTATTCCCACATGGCATGTGCCTTCAAGTCATCCATGCACATAGGTTAAGTCATAAAGATTCCAAAAAGCTCAAAAAAAATCAAGATCTGATCTTTTGCCATGATTCATTCTGCTATCTAGCAAAGATCATATAGCCTAGTCTATGAGAGTATGCCGGGACTATAAGAAAGGACTGTAAGTCAAATGACTCAAACTTGGACACAAAGAAAAGTTTCCAGTGGGGAATTCTTAGTAAAGGTAAAGGTGGAAACTAGGTAGGAATCTGAGAGATTGCCAGCAACCGACCAGCAGGAGGTAGGAAAGAAGCAAACAGACTCTCCCTTAGAGCTCTCACGAGGACCCAGCCCTACTAAGGTTGTGTGGTTGAACACTGGGTATCTTGCAAATTTGATTAGACTGAGAAATGAGTAAAGCTCACCTCTGGCTGTGTATGCAATGTTTCCAGAGAAGACTGGATAACAAGGGGGCTGACCCAGTGAATGGATTCATTCGTTGGTGGGTTATTGACAAGCACTGAAGGATGGGAGGTGGAGCCAGTTGTATGAAGATGGTCAACGTGGGGTATTCTAGAGGGTCTTACTTTGCTCTTGTGTGTTCCTGTGTTGCATCTCTTCCCATGGTCCAGCATAAAGTTACAGCTCTGTCTCCTCACACATGTTCCACATGCTCTGAACAGCCATGATACTCTACCCAAGCAAACAGGATCAAGCAATTACGGACAAAACCCTCTAAGACCATGAACCAAAATAAGTCCTTCCTCCTTTTTAAAGTGTTTTGATCCTCCATTGTTGGTGGGATTGTAAGCTGGTACAACCACTCTGGAAATCAGTCTGGCGGTTCCTTAGAAAATTAGACATAATATTACCTGAGAAGCCAGGTATACCACTCCTAGGCACATACCCAAAAGATGTTCCAATGTATAACAAGGGCACATCCTCCACTATGTTCATAGCAGCCTTATTTATAATAGCCCAATGCTGGAAAGAACCCAGATGTTCTTCAACAGATTAAGAGATACAGACAATGTGGTATATTTACACAATGGAGTAGTATTCAGCTATTAAAAACAGTGACTTAATGAAATTCTTAGGTAAATGGATAGAACTAGAAAATATCGTCCTGAGTGAGGTAACCCAATCACAAAAGCACACACAAGGTATGCACTCACTGATAAGTGGATATTAACTCAAAAGCTCAAAATCCCCAAGACTCAACTCTCAGACCACATGAAGCTCAAAAAGAAGAAAGACCAAGTGTGGATGCTTCAGTCCTTCTTAGAAGGAGTAACAAAATACTCACGGGAGCAAATATGGAGACAAAGTGTGGAACAGAAACTGAAGGAGGGTCTGTCCAGAGACTGTTCCACCTGTGTATCCATCCCATGTGCAGTCACCAAAGGCAGATGCTGATGTGGATGCCAAAAACTTCATGCTGACAGGAGCCTGATATAGCTGTCTCCGGAGAGGCTCTGCCAGAGCCTGACATATACAGAGGCAGATGCTCAAAGCCAACCATTGAACTGATCACAGGGTCCCCAAAGTTAGAGAGTGGACTGAAGGAGCTGAAGGGGTTTGTGGTCCAACGGGGAGAGCGACAATACCAAGCAACCAGAGGTCCCATGGTCTAAACAGCCAGCCTGGGAACACACCTGGAGAGATCCATAGCTCCAGCCATATATGTAGGGGAGAATGGCCTTGTCAGGCATCGGTGGGAGAGGAGGCCCTTGGTCCTGTGAAGGCTGGATGATGCCCCAGTGTGGGGGAATTCAAGGGCAGGGAGGCAGGAGTGAGTTAGTGGGTGGGAGCACACTCTCATAGGAAGGGGAATGAGATAGGAAGTTTTTTTTGGGGGGGGGATGGAGAAAGAGGATAACATCTGAAATGTAATAAAATATCTAATAAAAAAGGAAATGCTGAGAAATCAAGCTTTTAATTTGTATACTGATCGCTAATATATAGCTCATGGTTTACAATTACTTGAAACTACTCCTTTTTTAGATACTGCTAATTCTCAAATTTTGCAATTTCTTATGCAAATACAACTCAGTTTAAGAGCACTGGAGCCAGTGGTGGCGGCACACCACTTTAATCCCAGCACTTGGGAGGCAGAGGCAGGCGGATTTCTGAGTTCAAGGCCAGCCTGGTCTACAGAGTGAGTTCCAGGACAGCAGCCAGGGCTATACAGAAAAACCCTGTCTCAAAAAAACAAGAGAGAGAGAGAGAGAGAGAGAGAGAGAGAGAGAGAGAGAGAGAGAGAGGAGAGAGAGCACTGTTCCTTAACTTTATAGGACATTTAAGAGCTCATACTGGATTGCTTGGACCCCTTAGGGCAATGCCATAGCAGATCTGTATACCAGGCAGATTATAAGGCCTGCACAGGAACAGTTAGCCAAACGATTTCATTCTTTCCATCATCAAAATAGCTTGGTATAACAATTTGGTATTTCTAGAGAATGTGCACATCAAATTGTAAAGACTTGTCCTGAAGGTCCTCAGTTTCTATCTGTACCACATAATTGTGTTAATCCTCAAGGACTCATACCTAATCAGTTATAGTGAATGGATGTTACTCATATTTCTGATTTTGAACAATTAAAGTATGTACATGTGACTACTGACACAATCTCAGGCTTTCTAGTTGCAATTGCTATAACAGGAGAAGAAACCAAAAATGTAATTAGTTATTGCCTACATTGTTTTCCTATGCTGGCTGTTCCAAATCAGATTAAAGCAGATAATGGAACTGGCTATTACAGTCAAGCATTTGATACTTTTTGTCAACAATTAAATATTACCCATATTCCTGGGACTCCTTATCCTCAAAGACAATGTATTATGGAACAGGCCCATGGAACTTTAAAACAATATTTTCATAAAACAAAAAAGGGGGGAGTTATATCCCCATATACCACACATTGATTTAAATCATGTTCTTTTTATTTTAAATTTTTAAAAATTTGGATGCCAAGGAACTCTTTGCTGAGTGTCTATGGCACCCTACAACTAGGCATACTTATGCCTAGGTGAAAAGGAAGGATCCACTTACTGGCATATGGCATGATCCTGATCATGGGGAAGAGGGCATGTTTGTGTTTTTTTCTGCAGGATGCTTAAGGAGCATGGTGGCTGCCAGAGTGATTGGTGAGACATGCTGATGCTGGGACAAAGAATGATACTGACCTGTGAGCTTGCTGAGTGCCCTGACAATGGTGACTGAGAAGCTGTATTGGATATATGTCCAGACCCACCATTGCTTGCCTATATCCCAGATGAGAAAAGCTGCCTTGACTCAAGCTCTTAGACCTTGTGGGACAGAGAATCAAAAAGAGAAGTTATAATGACTCTTTTATTCTTCTTAAATGTGACCAGTTATTCGGACTCAATCATGGGCTGGTCTAGAAATCAATCCAATATTGAAACTAACAGTCTTCACTTGGAAGGCTGGTTCTGGACATTTTCAGAGACATATTTGGAAGTTAGCTGCAGTTCTCTATGACGTTATGTTAGCAAGAGATAAAGTTGGGACAGGATCTGGATTTCAAACAAGTGTTAGTGCATGTGGTAAGGCTCTTTTGTCATGTTAAAATTACTTTTGTTTCTTCTACAGTATTTAATGTAAGTTGTATTGATTGTACACTTTCCAATTGTGGTAGGTTAGTGTATTGAAACCTGGCATGTCTGCTACGGGGTCTATCAACCAGCTTATTGCCCTGAGTGTTACCGAACTTTGGTATTCTAAAAAAGACTTACAAGTACTGGAAGAAGTGAGTCAGGCTTTAAGCAGAAGCAAGAGGGTAGTGTGCTTGATCATTGCTGGCATAACAGCTTTAGTTACATTAATTGCTAGCACCACTGCTTCTGCAATTGCTTTGACACAAGAAGTTAAGACAGCCACTTTTGTTAATCATTTAGCAAAAAAATGTTACTAATGTGTTGAGTATACAAGAGGATTTAGATAGGCATTTGGAACAACAGATTGATGCTCTTTATCCTATTCAAATTATTGGAAGGAGGTTCAGAGTTTAAGAGTAAGGAGCCAGCCGGGCGGTCGTGGCACACGCCTTTAATCCCAGCACTTGGGAGGTAGAGGCAGGCAGGTTTCTGAGTTCGAGGCCAGCCTGGTCTACAGAGTGAGTTCCAGGACAGCCAGAGCTATACAGAGAAACCCTGTCTCAAAAAACAAAAAACAAAAACAACAAAAAAACAAAAACAAAAACAAAAAACAAAACAAAACAAAAGAGAGAGAGAGAGAGAGAGAGAGAGAGAGAGAGAAAGGAGCCATCTTGAGTGTCACGCCAAATACCAATGTATTTGTGTTACTTCTAAAATATACAATGATAGTCATTATAATTAGAAAAAAGCTAAAAGACACTTGCATTTTGGCATAATTCTAATGCCTCTCTGGATGCTTTAACTTTGTATAGTGAGATTATGAATTTAAAGAATGCTGCTCTGCTAGCTTTGATGCGGCAGATAATGCTGATAAAATTATCCATGGCCTGAGGTCAATATTTCCATTTTGGTCAAGATTCAAGAATGACATATAGCTTGATCATGATAGCCCTTTTTGTTCTAGGAATACTTTTATTCCTGCCCATCGTGTTAAAACTTGTCTTTAACAACATCAACATATTGGCAGGCAAAGTACATGGCTTGAACCTGAAAATGTCTCCCCGACCCAGACAGAGTTATTAAATTAACAGGCTGGCAAACCAAGGATGGGTAAGAGTCTTCACAGAGCCTTACCAACCTAAGACATAAGTGCATTGCTTTTGAGAATGCATATTCCACGATGAGTAAGAAAGGCATTCTTATTAGAACAATCTAAGACAAGCTCAGTATTGTTTGTGAAATAAAAAGGGAGAGATGTGAAGAGCTTTTGGGACTGCTTGGCAGAAATCTGACATTGGCCAAGGACAAGGAAATGGGCTTTAGGCAGGACTCTGACATTAGGTTAGAACAATGAAGTAATTTCAGGCAGGAATCTAAATCTTAGACTAGAACAAAGTAATTTCAGGCAGGAACCTAAATATTAGGCTAGAACAAAGAAGTAGGCTTCAGGCATGAAAACGACTTTGGGCTAGGATAAGGAAGTAGGCTCAGATATTTTGGTCATCCTGATAAGCTCTTACTTAGAAACAGTGATCACAGGACTTTATTTATTGCCTTGCTTGTTCTTTGACTATTTGTGTTTATTGTCTTGCTTGCTCCTTGACTATTTGCATCTATTGTATTGCTAGTTCCTCAGCCTACAACTGACCTTAATACTTGCATGTAATTAAAATGCTATAAATGGGGTGGGGGGGAGAAAAAGAAAAAAATAAATAAAATTCTTTTAGCTCACAGTTTAAAAAAACGTGTTTTAATCGAGTACTATGTTCAGAATAAGGATAAAAGTAAATAAAACAGAGTCTTCCTATGTTCTCTAGGCTGGCCTTGATCTCTTGGTCTCTAGTGATCCTCCTGCCTCAGCCATTTTGGGGGGCTGGACTACAGGTACAATATAGCACTCAACTTGGCCTTTGGACTTCTAAGCTCCTGAGCTCTAAGAAAATACATCTTGCTCAAGATACTGTTTGTAGTACTTTGCTCCAGCAGCCTCAGGACGCTCTTAAAAGTGCCTGATAAAACAAAGCAGCTAAGTCCTTGTCGGCCGTCCCTTCTGATGCTACAATGGCAGGGAGAGTCACCCAGAAGCTCAGCTGACAAGCAACATTAAATCACTATCAAATATTTATTTATTTGGTGTGTGAGGACAATTTACAGTAGTCTGTTCCCTCTGTCGGCCACGTAGGACCTAGAGGTTGCACTCTGGTCATTAGATTTAGCACCAAGTGTCTTCACCCACTGAACAATCCCACTTCCTAGCAAAGTCATTATTAACCTTTGTGTAATTCATGAAATTAACACCAGCTGCTTTACAAAGACAGAAGAAGAATTTTAAAATAAAACAACAACAACAAATGAACCTTTATTTCCCAGCCCAGAAGATAAACCCAATTCGTCTAGCAACCTAGATGGTGGAAAAATTAGTTAGAAAAAAAAATTTTTTTTGCACTAAAAACATTTTTCTACTGGTTTCCAAAGCCAACAAAAATATGACTGTTCACAGCAAATTTGTTAACAAGCTATGAAATACCCCAGGCAACCAGACAAATCCAGTTGCTTTGGGGGCTGAAAGACTAATGGCACAGATTTAGATATTCTGTGTGTTGTTACAAAGCCTAAAGTTGCCAATATCTAGGCCTGTATTTCACTGGCTCACTTCAGGAACCTCTATGTGGAAGGCCACGTTCCTGTGGTACTGTGAGAGTAAAACTTGGCTCAAACACTAAGACCTTGTCTTAGTTAGGGTTTTAATGCTGTAAACAGACACCATGTCCAAGACAACTCTTATAATGACAACATTTAATTGGGGCTGGCTTACAGGTTCAGACATTCAGTCCATTATCATCAAGGCAGAAGCATGGCAGCGTCCAGGCAGGCATGGTGCAGGAGGAGCTGAGAGTTCTACATCTTCATCTGAAGGCTGCTAGCAGAATACTGGCTTCTAGAAAGCTAGGACAAGAGTCTCAAAGCCCACACCCACAGTTGGAGTGGCCTACTCCAATCGGGCCACTAATAGTGGTCACTCTCTGCCAAGCATATACAAAGTATCACACACCTGGTCTTTAGGTTACAATATAGTCCACAGGCAGGGAGAGAACCAGCAGAGGCAACATGGAAACTGATCTTGCCGTAGTAACTGAAGACCTGGATCACACACTCTTTGTATCTCTGCTATCTGTCTACTTTCTACGCCTTCTTTTTTCCTTCTCTGCCCGGGCTTCAGTATCCCATTTTGTTTTCTTAAATATCTCAAACATTTACTATTTCTGTCCACAGTGATTTCTGCTCTCTGGAGGTGATTTCACTGAAGGGAAGTAAAGAATAAGAAACTAAACAGTTAAATTTGCAAAACTTCAAAAGGGTCAAGGGCTACTTTGGTTAAGTCGGAGACTTTTCAGTTAAACTTTTTAAATGAGCTGTGGGTGTGGGGAAATCTGTTCAACTCTTTGTTTTTCTCTTTGCTTCAAGGGAAATGCTACTCACATTGTAATATTGGAAGTGTTCATGGATGAAACCATCCATCATCAAGACCCAATTAAGCAATGGTGCTCAATGCTGACACCTCCGAATCTGATAAGAAATAGATATTCTGCACACGGCTGACAACCTCTAGGGCCATGTGGACTAGCAAGGAACAGGCAGACTCCGGCAAAATGGATGGACATGAAGACTAGAACAGGTAGGAGGGAGGTTGACGGGGATTGCTAATAACGTCTCAGGACCATGCATATCTACTCTGTACTACATAATCTCTAGTCCTTGTGGGTGCCTCAGCCTAGGCTCCTTCATGACACCCTGTAGTGAGACTGTCTCAACACACACACACATGCACACTCACACACACACACACACACTCACATACACACATACAACCAGCTTCCTTCTCCCCTCCACTGTCTTCCCCCTCTTGGGATCTCTTACTATTTATAAGAGTTCTCATGAATCTAGAATACTATTGATAAAAAGAAACAATAATTCAGTGTTTTAAAATGACTGCCTTTATACACTGTTTAAAAGGATATCACTTTTCCAAGCAGGCTCTACAGACAGAACCTCCTTTACAGAAAGGGAAGAAAACTGTCCCGGACTTCATTTGGAAGAGAGAAGACTGAGCCTCCCCTTGAGTAAGCCAACCCGGTAGGAAAAGAAATGAGGAAATTAAAGTTCAAAACAAAGACCACCTTTCCTCTGCTGGGAGCTGACTTCGATAGACATGTGCTTCCTAAAATCCTCTGCTTGTGTTCTCTTCCCTCTAGCATGCCGGCTGACCCTCTGTCCCGTGTAATCTTATCAGGTCCTTCAACTGCCTCCACAGCTTTTAAAGCCTCTCCTCGCCCAGCAGGCTCACTAGGCCTCCACCACGCGCTAGGGGCTATCCTACACGCTGACTCAGCAGACCTCCCTTCCTGTAAGGGAGTTATAATCTCGCCACAATGACAGACAGTGACAGTGCTAGACAGGAAGGGAGGGGTGTGTGTGTGTGTGTGTGTGTGTGTGTGTGTGTGTGTGTGTGTGTGTAGGACAGAGAGAGACAGGGTTACAGCTTTAAGCAAGGCTTCACTGAGACAGGAACACCACAGGAAAGCTTACAAGAGATATGGAGAAGAGCTGTGTATACACTCCAGGGAAAAGCATGTCAACTAAAATATCTTTGACCTGTTCAGAAAGACCAGTGAGGCTGCAGTGGAGAGAGGAACGTGCTCTGAGAGGCAAAAGGTAGCCACAGAGTGGGAAGACAATGAAGGGGAGATTGGAAGCTGATTGTGTGTGTGTGTGTGTGTGTGTGTGTGTGTGTGTGTGTGTGTGTGTCTATGTATGGTTGTTTTTGTTTTGTCTTCAGACAGGGTCTCACGACAGGGCGTGGCTATGTAGCTCTGACTGTCCTCGAAATCACTATGTACATTACTGTTGGCCTTGAACTCACAGACATCTGCCTGCCTCTGTCTCCCAAATGCTGGGATTAAAGGCATACATCACCACACCCACCTAGGAGAGGCACAACTTTATTTTAAAAGGATCACACAGCTGCTGTTTTGAAAACTGTCTCTCTGCTGCCAAGCAAAACCTGTAGAAAAAAGAAAAAGTAAGGAAAATTGTTAAGACACAGTAAAGCACACCAACAACCCATTCTTAGCCACTTAGCCCCAAAGAATAGGCATTACCATGCAGTAGCAAGCACAGGTCTTTAAAGCCCTTTAAACCTAGCATGCAGGAGCCAGGAGCAGGTAGATCTCTGAGTTTGAGGTCAGCCTGGTCTACAGAGCAAGTTTCAGGACACAGAAACCCTATTTGGAAAAACCAGACCAAACTAAACTTACCTCCACACAAAAACCCTGCACAGTATTGTTCAGAGTGGGTATATGTCTATAATCACCCCCAGACTGTTAACAGCCATCATGTCTCACAAAAAACAAAAAAAAACAAAAAAACAAAAAACAAAAAACAAAAACAAAAAAAAAGGGCCTGGCTAAAAGCATATAGTACATCCATATCAAGGGCTACTGTGCAATCACAAAAAGAAACAAACTATTGATGCATGCAACAAACATAGGTGGGTCTCGATGGCATTGAGTTAAGTGAGAAACATAACGTAGTTAGTTACTGACGCTCTCTCATTGGCTTTCACTGGTTTCGTTTTGTTGTTGTTTTATTTTGTTGTTGTTGTTTTGGGTTTTTTGTTTTTGTTTTGTTTTACTTTTCAAGCTCAGATAACTGCTAGACAACCAAGTTATCCTTTCTGGGAAAGGCTCCCTTCCTCCTTTGCCCACTTCTCATGGAAAATGAATCCATACATTTTGTTAATCTTCCTTTCCTCTATTGATACTAATATGTGATTTCCTTTGAAACCGTGAGGCCCTCAAGTAAGCCCAATAAAATTTCCAACACGTGTTTGTTTTTGATGTCTTTATAAGAGCCACGCTTGTACCTTTTCTGAAAATGATCTTTCTGTTGTTTGGTTTCATTTCTCGAGACAGGGTTTCTCTGTATATGTATCCCTGGCTGTCCTGGAACTCAGAGATACCTCTGCCTCGGCTTCCTAAGTGCAGGGATTAAAAGCGTGCATCACCACTGCCTGGCTGAAACTTAGATTTTAAAAACAACTCTGTTACTCCACAGCACAGGTCCCTCCTAAGTCCTCAATGCGGTTAGAACAGGTGTCTGATATCCTTTCTGCACACTTGGCCCTGCTCAGCCTCTGCCTGCTCCCAGCCCTTTGTTCCGCCATCTGCCCGACACGCCTGACCTCTTGTCTTTCTCCCTGCTCTTCACATCACCCCACCTAAAGGCTGTCTTCCCTGTTTTCAAGGACACCCTCTACCATGTAGCAGGTTTGAGGCTTCCTGGGCTATAGGTGAGGAAATAGTGGCTGAACAAGAACACCCTTTACCCACTTTTCTCAGTAATTACTGCTCTCAAAGATTTGCAAGTTGGTGGCTAATTTATTATCTTCTCCTCATTCCTTCAAGAGATCCTGGTATGTTTCACCATTATATCCCTCAGTGCCCACAGAGACACCTAGCACATAGTAAACACACAATAAATATTTTCGACTAACATCCGGGTGAGTGGATGACATATTTGAAGGCCGTGAGCTCTCAGTCACTGGTATTTGAACTTGGTTTGTTCAACCACATAGCAGAGTTGTTAAAAACTACAGACCTAGGTTCAGTCAGACAGCAGCGTCTCCTCTAGGCCTGCATATCTATGATTCCATAGCCACCACGCCCTTTCACCATGCAATAAATAAAACAAAGGCAGATTTCTCAGTCACTTCCTATGGAATGACAGTACCAACACTCCAGTGCCTGCTGCAGTATCATCTCGGCATTAAAATGTTGAAGCTAATCAGACATTTAATTTCAAAGTGGAAGGTCATTATCTTGTCACAAAATTTTATTCCAATTACTTTTTTTTTCTATTATACGAAATGAATTAAAAGTAGCACAAAACATTGGGAGATCAAACAGTCAATCAGAAGCTCATTAAATATCATTGAAATTGGTGCAATAAAAAGCATTTCCCATGGCTGAGTTATTATTTAAAAGCTATATTCTGGATGGCTCAAGGAACTGACAGGCTGCCAATCAAAAACTCACCCTGTCCATATACACATAGAGCCCCTTGGCTTTCAAAAGTCTGCTGTCTCTTGTTTTTGAGATAAAAGTGAATATCTAAACAGATATAAAGCATGAGTGTAATTACCATCCGATCAGTCTCTGTAAGGCCCCCAAGAACAGCTAATGGTGAAGTCACTGCCCTATGGTTCAGACCATGGAGCAGAGCAAGATGTTTGTATGACTTTGCTAAGCGCTTAGCTCTATTACGTTTGTACCAAAGAGTTGTAAAGCAACAACTCAGCATTCAAGGGGCAAAGAAAACAGCTTATTCTAAGGCAAAGGCAGTGAGCACGGGCTAGGACACAGATTGGGGCTTCTCTGAACAGCATGTTCCACTGTAGAAGAGGCTTTGTTCACAGCCACAGAACAAAGAAGGTGATAAACAGACACATTTCAAGATCACAGCTAGACAACTGTGGAGAAGCTACCGCACGGCAGAAAGGAAGTCTTCTCTACAGGTCGAGATGTCCGAATTTACTTAGCTTTAGAGTTGGCAGAAGCCACAGGTCCCCTAAGATTAGTGACTCACTGTGAGATCTTAACCAGGTCACAAAGATGTTAGGACAGATACAGGGGTTGAAAGTAAAGGACTATTAAAAGGCCTAAGAAGCCCAGAAATAATTTTGGCCCTGAGTGTCTGTCAATCAATCCACAATCACAGTGTTCTGGTCAGCCAAGGTCAAGCAGTCTGTGGGATCTTTTATAGAGGCTGCCTCTTCAGGAGGCTCTGCTTCAGATAATCACATACAGTTCTGGGTTCAGTATAACCCAGGTGGGAGGAGTGATAGTCACAATTTAAAGGGGTCTGCTGCTCCACGATTGGGAGTGAGTGCCCACGTTATGTTCTAAAGAACAGTTCATGCGAATTTTCTTCTTTCTTCTTTTTCTTTTTTTTCACTGAGGACTGAGCTCAGGAGGACCTGAGCATGCTGGGTAAGTACTCCACCACTGAGCTATACTGCTGGCAATTTTGTATTCTATCTTGAGACAGGGTCTTACTAAGCTGTGCAGACTGGCCTCGGAGTCGTGATTCTCTTATCCCTGTGTCCTAAGCATTTGGATTACAGGTGTTCTCAAGCTAAGCAAACCATTGTCTACGACGCAGGCTAAGAAGCGGCGTGTGTGTGGATATGAAAGGTGACGGCTTTATATCTGTATGCTTCCTCTAGGAGACCTTTGATAGGAGGCAAAGCGAAACCACTGTCTTAATTCATTTCTGTGATGCTACAACAGAATTCCAGAGAGGATCATCTATGAACATTAGACATTTTTTAGGCTTATAGTTCTGGAGATCTGGAAGTCCAAGGCTGCAGCTCATGTTGGTTAAAACTTCCCTTCTGTTTTATAACACATCAGACAGCATGTGGGTAAGGAAGCACTACAGACATCCTTGAAGCTTCAAGCCTGGATACTCCACATTCATCTGTTCCTGAGGGCGGGGGAACCCCAGGACCTAACCACCTCCCACTGGGCCCTGGCTCCCAACACAGTCACATTGGAGATTGTTTCCACTACATGATATTGGGAGACAGATTCAAATCATTAGTATTGTGCCCTCATCCTCAAGAATGCATGTTATTTTCACATATAAATTACAAGTGTCCATCTCAAAATGCCACAAAGTCTAAATTCATTCCAGGGCCAGGTTACAAGTCCAAAGTCCAGGAGTGGCATCTAAATCAGGTACTTTAATTCATCCTCAGCCTAATTCCTCACCAACTGGGAGTTAGTGAACTCAAAAATAGTAGCAACTTCCAAAACACAACTATGAGCCAGCAATGGTGGCTAAAGTCTGGAACCCCAGCCACACAGTAATCCCCGTGCTTCAGAGGCTGAGGCAGGGGAATCACTTCAAATTCTAGTCTGGACTCTGCTACACAGTGACTTCTTCTAAGCCACTCTAGGATACAGTGAGACCTTATCTCAAAACCACAAATATGATGGTTCAATGAGTGTTTTAAGTCCAAACCAACAGGAGAAATATTTAAACCTAGGACTCCAGAATAACCACATGCCACCTCCTAGAGGCCCTAAATCAGTGGTTCTCAACCTGTGCTTCACGACCCCCTTGGGGTTGTCAAACGGCCTTTCACAGGGGTCACATATCAGATGTTTACATTATGATTACATTAGCAAAATTACAGTTATAAGAATGGTTGGGGGAGGTTCACCACAACACGAGGAACTGTATCAAAAGGTCGAAGCATTAGGAAGGTTGAGAACCACTAACCTAAAGGGTTTGGGCACCATAAGTATTAGGTGCACACTCTTCACCCTCTGTTGGGATTCGTTTATTCAGCTTTCCAAGAATAGCGCTGGACACTAGTGGCTCAACTGTTTGGGGAGACAAGCCTTCTCTAAACACTGCCCTACTTGGAATGTTCTGTAATAACCCAGGCCCTCTGACACATCTCTGCCCGAAGCTCCAAAATGTCCAACATATCTTTGAAAATTGGTCCCATAGCTTGCACACTGAATTGGACCACACAGATACTTCCAAAGCTCACCACTTCTGCCCTTCTGGGCTAACTTAGTCTAGCTTGAGGCACATCCGGAGTAGCCAGAGGATGCTGCACTAGAATGTGAAGACACCTTCCAAGGTGGCTCCGGATGGCAAATGCCTTTCTGGAAACCTTGCTTTCAAAGTCCTGGCTGGTCTCAAAGATCTCAGAAACATGGATAAGGCCACTGTCTCGTTATCCTGAAAACTATATCCAGAGCAAGGGAGCCTGAATAATCTCTTGAGCAAAAGGGTTCCTAGCTATACCTGTGGTATTCTCTCCTGGGCATGTTTTGCACTCTTACCGTGTTAGGCTGAAAAATCTCCCCATCTTTCTGCTCTGCATCCCCTTCAATTATAAATTCCATTTAAAAATCATCTCTCCTCTCTCTCAGGCAAAAGAAGCTGTGCCTCCTTCTGAAGGCTTTGCAACTACTTAAATATTTTTTCTGCCAGACACCATAGTATTTCCTTGTTCTTTATGTAAGTTTTGCCTTCCTCACACTCCTAAGTCAGAGTTTTGTCAAATGAAGATGGTCTTTACTCCAGCTCATTCCTACCTTGTTCCCATCAGAGACTCATCAGAGTGCCCTTCCTTCCTTCTCTCCGCCCTCCTTCTTCAATAGGGTCTGGGTACATATTATAGGTCAGGCCTCCTAAGTGGGTGCCAGACTAGGAGGATAGTGCTGGGATTACGCGTGTGAACCACCAAACCTTACTTTTCTACCGTGGATCAAAACTGCTTAACTGGAAAAAGTTCCACACTCCTCCTAGAGTTGTTTTTTTGTTTGTTTTTGTTTTTCAAGACAGGGTTTCTCTGTGTAGCCCTGGCTGTCCTGGAACTCACTCTATAGACCAGGCTGGCCTTGAACTCAGAAATCCACCTGCCCCTGCCTCCCAAGTGCTGGGATTAAAGGTGTGTGCCACCACTGCCCAGCTGGTCTGTTGTTTTAAAAACACAATCCCAAACATTCAGTTTACCAAATGAAGACTGAGGAGCCAGATCCCATGCTAGCTCAGAAAGGCAGAGAAAGCACCCAACCAGCTGATCTAGTCCTACTCCACCAATGTCCCCAAAGAAAAAAGTTCCTTCTTCTGCAGGTCCTCTCAAATACCCTTCAACTCCAAAGCCCTCCTTTCTCTTTCCTGGGTGTTTGTTTGTTTGTTTGTTTTTTGAGACAGGGTTTCTCTGTGTAGCCCTGGCTGTCCTGGAACTCACTCTGTAGACCAGGCTGGCCTCGAACTCAGAAACCCGCCTGCCGCTGCCTCCCAAGTGCTGGGATTAAAGGCGTGCGCCACCACCGCCTGGGTTTTCTTATGTATACTCCCTATCAACTGGTTGCTAGCTTGACCTCGTAACCTGTCATTGACTTTATTTAGCTCTTGTCTGTAGCTTTTGGGTTAAAGGACTGAGCCACAAGCTACAGGATTTCCAGTTCACAATTTTGGGGACACAATGTGATCGAATATCCTGCAACAGTCTTTACTAGAATCACCATTAATAATTCCACTCATGGCAACAGAGGCCTTTTCAAGTTTATTCTTCCAAATTCTTCCAAAGTCTACTACCTAGGTGGGCACTTCTACATTGTGAAAAAATGGTTGCAACAGTCCCTGTCTCATTACCTATAAAAGATATGGGTTTTGTTTTGTTTGTTTGTTTTGCTACTATGTCAGAAAACCATGAACTAGGTGATTTATAAAGAATGGGAATTAGGTGAGTTTTAGTTTGGGGGTTGTTTTATTTTGTTTCTTTCTGCCATTCGGAAGGCTGAGATATCCAGGGTTGCTGGGCAGCGTCATCGGCTTAGAGCCTTCTTCTTGTAACATGCACCGTACAGTGTCGGAGGCCTTACCCACACGAGCACCGGCGAATTCAAACTCACCATCCCAAGCTCCTTTGTAACAGGCATTAACCAAGCTTGTGGACACAGTCCATATGCACTAGATGTCTCCCCCGGCCCCCTCTCCCAATCCTGTTGCACTGGGGACTACGTTTCCAACACCTACATTTAGAGATCACAGTTATAGCAACCACTGATTTAAGGATTCAGTTTTGTAGAAATGGTTATTTTTGGGATATAAAATAGAGATAGTCCCTTTAGTCAGTAAAACATAAAGAAAGCATCATTCCCAGTCTCTCAAGGTGTTTGAGTGGCAAAGATGGCATACATTTAAAATATATACATAAGGGCTGGAGAGGTGGCCGAGTGGTTAAGAGCTTTTGTTGAACCAGAGGACTCCGTTGAATTCCCAGCACCCACATGGTGTCTCACATCTGGGCTACCAGTTCCAGATCCCCCAGCACCAGGCATCCATGCAGTGCACATATACACATGCAGGCAGCACACTGATACAAATAAAATTAATAAATCTAAGAAACAATCTGCATAGAAGAGAAAGCTCTGCTCCAGGGACAGGAAATCATTTCCTTATCAAAGGACTGAAGGTTTTCTTCTAGTAAGCCTCATGGCCACCACCATGACCACCCTAATTTCTTCTCAAAAGCAGGGAGTTACTGGCAAATTATCAGGGAGTCAAGTGGGAGGGAAAGATTTCTGATGCAAAAATTCAGAACTGCTCTCTAGACAGGAAAGTGTGGGGAGGGCTTGTTACCATTTATCTCCTCCGTATATCATTCAGTTTCAGCTGTCTCCCGTCTCAGAAGCCGCTCCCCCACCTCTCACTTATGTGCCTAAGAAACATCTCCCGGGCATCTCATTCTCTCTGTCTTTCACCGGCATTTCATTATTTCCTAACTGTCCTCGCACGCTCATCTCCCTTTCTTCCCGGTGATCCACGTGTCCTCATTTAGCAGTTTTCAGAAGCCAGGGAGAAGAAACGTTGCAAATAACGTTAAATATGATTAATATCTTGAATTCCTTGAAATATGACATGCATGAGTTACAATGAAACCTCTTTTATTTCCCCATGAAATGCTTTTGCATAATGAGAAAGAAAATGTCCTCTGTGCCCTAATCAGCCCTGACAGTTCCTGGACTCCCAAATACTTTTATTTATGGCATTATTTATTTCATCTCTAATAAATGGAGGAGGGGCACAGCACTATCTGAGGAGAGGAAGACGGTCCAGAGTGGGTGAACACTGACTCTGGAAATAGCAAGGGAGCAGAACTCTTGCAATGGAAGAGAGATCTGGGAAATGAGAGGTCAAAAAGACCAGGCCTCCAGAAGAAAATGGGCCACTTTCCCAAGGCTAAAGGAGAGCTCTGAATAAAAAAGTAACTCCAGATTGGAGAGATGAGAGTCATCCATCAAGGACCTGGATAATGATGAACAAGGTTGAAACCCAAGCTTGGGAGGAGGGGATGCTGGGATTGGGGTAGGCCTAAATGAAGGATGCTTCCTTTGAGATAGGAAGGAGTGACCTGACCGGCAGAGGCCAGAACCCTTTATTGTATTTGAAGAACCTTATGGGGTACCCCCGGCAAACTACTGAGGTCTTCATCATTCCACGTACTGAGTGAGATCTTGTGCGCCACTGAATCCTTAGCCCGGTGGTGCCAGGTAGTATGAGCAACGCAGCAAGAAAGATCCTAGGCCACTTTGGTCTAGCAAAGTATATGCATAGGTAATAATAACGTTCAAAGCAGTCAGTCACCACCCCAGAGGGAAGTGCGAGGCCATTTTGTTCCCTCTAATTGCCCCTTCTACCAGCTATTTTAAACTCTGAAGACCTCCATGCAACCGTGCAACTCACAAGCTCCTCTGCGTGAATTTGCATAATTCCCTTTAGCCTTTCAGAGCCTCAGTTTTCACATCTGTAGAATGGAGAGAACAAATTCTGCTCGCTCCGCTCAGCCCCAGCTCCCTATGGAGAACAAGTGAAACAGCAAGGAAGCACTAGGCCCTGAGCACTTTCTCGATCAGCCGCCAGACCTGGGACAGCAAGACCCTAAGGCAGGACGAACCTCCCAGCGGCCTGTGCCAAGTCCTTCGAGATGTTCTTTTTCGGAGGGGAGGGGGAGTGTGGCTTCCTTCTGGAAGAACTTGCTGTCCCACCCTTGCACTCTGGCGACCCCGCCCTAACTTCTAGGTACCACCCCCTTCGTGCACTCCGAGAGTTGGGAGGTCACGCAGGAGGGCGCCGGGAACTCCTTTCCAAAGCTCGGACCCTGCCGACAACCGCGGCCGCCTCACGTCCACAGCGGAGAGAGCCGGGACCCCACCTCTTCCACCTGTCCCCACCGGGACGCCCTCCAGGTTCCGTTCCCCCCACCGGGGTCCCCTCGGGTCGCGGGCTCCCCTCCCCCCACGACCCCGTCCGAGGCGCCGATCGCGCGGGCCGCCCGGGCCCAGGCCCCGCCCCGCCCCCATCATCATTAGCAGATATTACCCTAAACACTTGCTCCTTACCTCCTTTCTCCCTCCAGGCATTGGCGAGGCGGGCTGTCAATCAGCGCTGGGCGGCAGCCCCCCGCGCGGGGGCTCGGAGATGCCAGGCTCGGCGACAGGCAGCGGCGGCGGCGGCGGCCACGGCGCAGACACACGCCTTCCCGCCGGCGCGCGCCGGGGTAGAGCAGGCGGCCGGGCGGCCGAGCCACCTCCGGAGCCGCGCGCGGGGCGGGCAGGGCCTCAGACTCGGCATGGAGCCCGAGATGCAGGCGGCGGAGGAGGGGCCCAGCGCGCCCCGCATCTACAAGCAGCGCAGCCCCTACAGCGTCCTCAAGACGTTCCCCAGCCGGCGGCCGGCGCTGGCCAAGCGCTACGACAGACCCTCTCTGCTAGAGCTGTCGCCCGCGCGGCCGTCCCCGCTGCCGCCGCCGCCGCCGCCGCCGCCCTTCGCCTCGCTCGCCGCCGTGCCCATCAGCAGCAGCGAGCCGCCGCCGTTCCCGACGCAGCCGTCCTACCCGGCCGGCTCAGGCCGGGCCCCCGCCGCCGCCGCCGCCTCGTCGTCGTCGCCGTCCTGCACACCCGCCGCGCCCCCGGGACACCCGAGGACTCCGGCGCCACAGCCGCCGCCGCCGCCGCCGCCTCCGCCGCCCCTCGCGGCCCCCGCCGCCTCGTCGTCGTCGTCCTTCGCCGCCGTCGTCAGGTACGGCCCTGGCCCGGCGACCGGCGCGGGCAGCAGCGGCGCGGGTAGCGACGGCGCCAGCCTGGAGCTCAGTGCAGGTACAGACTCCGGGCCGCAACTTTGCGGAGCTCCCGGCGGTGGCGTGGGGGGTGGCGTGGGAATCGGGGGGTCCGGGGAGGTCGTGCTCGGGGTCCCGTGGGCCTCGGGAGCGTGCCGCGCTTGGGCAGTAGTAACTTCTGGAAGATTCCCGGTGCCGCGGTGGCCCGGGCTTCCGACGGCGCGCGCGCCTTAACAGGTGGGCGGAGGAGGGGCCCGGCGCGCCCCGCATCTTCAAGCTTGCGGAGATAGCTGGCCTTGAGCGGGCAGCCGGGGAGGGGACAGGCCCCGGGACAGCGGACTGAGGCCACTCCGAGGAGACGCCCATTTTTATTCCCCCCCCCCCCCACTTCACTTTTTCCCCATGCCACACTTCCCTTTCCCGCCCACCGCCGCCTGCTTGTCCTTCTCGGAGGTTCTTTGCCTCAGGGGGGACCTGCCCTTTACCACTTTGAAGATCCACGCCCCAGTACGGCAGTCCTGAGCTACTTGGGCTCCTCCTGGGGTCTCTGGGTTTCTTGTTCTCTGTGCGCTCCCACCGGTGTCCACGGCGCACACCCCTCCTAGCTTTATCCGTGGTTCCTCTGCTCTGGGTTGCGGTGTGGGGAGTGAAGGTTGGTTTTTTTTTTGTTGTTTTTGTTTTTTTTTTTTTTTAGGTTTGGGCCAGGGGTCGCTCCACAGGAGCATCCACAGATCAGGGTTAAAATCCCCACCCAGCCAGCCCTTGAGACCCTGGTTTCTATGTCAGTGAATCTCCAGGGGATCACCTACCCCAGAGGTCGAGATTTCATCTCCTCTAGGGAATGTGAGTGAGCACTGAGCAAGGCCTGCACCCAGTCTCTGCTCCTGCGGGAAGGACACACAGCCACGTTTATGGGCTAGTCAGAATTAAAGTCCCTGCTCAGGCCTTTCAGGGCACTTAAGAGCCTCCCAGATTCAGATTGTCAGCGAATCTAAGACTTTGTGTTGGATTTTTTTTTTTTTTCTTTTTTCCTAGTGACAATAGATAGGCATTGTCTCTGAAGGAGTTATAGATGCCTTTGCTGAGAGCTATGGTGTTTGTCAATATTTTGACATGTGAAGGATTGGTTTGGAGAAAGAAAATCTAATTACAGGTTATAGTGAAGGCTTGTTTCTGTCTTACCCCCAATGATTTGGAGACGTTTAAAAATTCTGAGTTGGAGTTCTTACATGGGCTTCCTTACTATTTCTGAGGTGATTTTTTTTTTCTTTGCCTCCGTTGCCTTTGCCCTCGTATCCCGTTGTGGTTTTATATTCATTGTTAGACTCTTCCCTGCTTTCGTGTTCCGTTGGCTTTTGGTTTTGAAACAGGGTCTTGCTGTATCTCGGCCTGGCATGGAACTCATTATTGGGGGCTCTCCTGCTACTTCTTGACTGTGCCCATTGCTCCTGCTTGGCTTTTTTTTTTTTTTTTTTTTTTTTTTTGGTATGTTGCTTTTCCAGTGTGAATCCTTTTCCCTTTTCCCAAGCCTTTGAGGACAAACCCCTTACGTTTGGCTCAGCCTGCTTCAGCCCTTGATCAAGCCCTTCCTTCAAGCTATGGCTGTCCAGTCTTTGACTTCCTCCAGAATATTATAGCCTACCCCTCCTTACTATTTGCATCTGTAGACGGCTCCTCCCCGACAGTCACCAGGTTATTTCTCTCAGCCTCAGTTTCTTCCCATCCTTTCCATGGCTGCTCTTGTTCTGGAAGTTTCTCTGTCGTCTTTCCTTCATTTGGAATTTTTTTGGGGTTGTTTTCTCCTCCCCTCGGTATTTTTTCCTAGTGTCCTATTTTAGTTTGTCCTTGTCACAAGTTAGAAGCCATTGTTGCAGAATCTAAGGATAGAAAGGAGCTTTTTTCCCACCCCCTTCAAACTTATACCAGTTTTCTCAAGGCTGTTGGGGTTGGGGCTTCTCTTGTGTGTGTATGGGGCAGGAGGAGTAGGGTTCCTTTGTTTTTGGTTTTTGGTGGGTGGTTGTTGTTGTTGTTGTTGTTGGGTTTTGTCTGTTAGTAAGGTCTTCAGGGTAAGGTCAATAGGATGGGAGTGTGGGCCTGGATGCCTGCCTAGTGGTGTTGGAAAGATGGGAATTGGATAGTAGGTTTCTTCTATGTGTCACAGAGAATGTTCTGGATGCAGAGGGGGAAGCCCTAGAATTAAGGTAATATTACTCACTAATGGACAGACTGTCTCTCAACAGACACAACCATGTGAGTAGCCATCAGAGGGACAGCCACATGAAGAGCTGATTGGTTCTCTGAGGAACAAATGGTGCCACTTTGAGCCAATGAGCTCGTGTGCTCGCCAGGGCCTTTTAACACGTGGGGGCGGGGCAGGTGGGCCTCTGCCTGTTGCCTTCTCTCTCAGCAGAGCAATTGTGCTGAGTGTTCAGGCCACCTTGTCAGCTGACCATAGTCAAGCAGCAGTGTGGTAAGTGAGCTCAGCATAGAAGAGATGACTGGCTGTCCAGGGTAAACATGCTGAAGAGATGGAAGGGTTGGAGTGAGTCTTATTTGCCATTAAATGCTACAAGCCATTGAGAGAAAGAAATATGTGATTAAAAATAGATTTTTTTCAACATTCTTATAAAAATCTCATGAAGAGTATAATTTTCCTTAAAGGGGGTAATACACCATGGTTTTAAAAGCATATTTTTCCTCTGTGGGAGGCTTAGAGTTAAAACCCACGTAGATCTTGATACGCAGCCTAAATTTGGCATCAGGAAATGGGAAATTGCATCTTTAAGCAGAGTACAATCAAAAATGAATTACAATAAATCCTATATAATTGCATAGGTCATTCTCTTTAATGAGATTTTATTAACCTGACTGTCAAGCTTTTGAGTCAGGCAGATATTTTATCTTCTTCAACTGATAAAAGTGTCAGCCATAAACCACCATATAAATATTCATAAATCTACACATCTGTGGCAGCCTATCAGCATCATTCTTTTGGACATTAAAAGCATTCTAATTACTTTCTGTCTAGCAGAGCTGAAATGCTGCCTGCTATAGTATGTGCTTGGCAGGCATGATGGCTTTTGTTTGCCATCACAAACAGCAGCATCCTATTTTATATACCGATGGTCCAGGACAGAGTCAGGGATTGACTGAGCAGGATGAATATTAGGAAGCACCACCTGCTTTCGATAGCACCGAGTATATTAACTCATCTGTTAATTTTTGACACATCATTGATTTATTTATTTAGAAAAATTGCATTCTGTTTTGCTGTGTTGATGTTTGCCACTATGGAAAAAGATTGGTTGGCTTTTTTTTTTTTTTTAAAGGCATCCTTCATTGATTTAAGACGCTGGTGCTGTTTCTCCAAGACAATCCGATTTCCTAAGTTCTGGTTCCTGTACCATACCATGAAGTCCTCTTAAAAAGAGGTTAACATTCTAAGGGAACCCTCTATTTTGAACTAGTTGGAAGTGCTTTGGTAGATGTAACGCATGCGGATACAGAATAGGCCACTAAAATTTTTTTGCTTCTACGTTTTTAATATTAATGTATTTTACCCTTGGCTGAGCTAAAATCAAAAGGTTACCACTAATCTTCAGTGCTGTGATCTCCCTCTCAGAGGCGGAATTCTCTGAGGGATCGACTGTGATGGGCACATTCTGTGCACAGCTTTCCCTACAAAGAAGGCCGCTGGAGTAGAGAAGAGGCAGCGTGTGATAGATAGCCTGGCTCCCATCCTCCTCTCAGGCACTTATCAGATTGAGGATGAATTAAAACCACAAGTGCAGAAGAATCTCAAGAAATGGAAATCTTAATTAAAAAATAATAATAATCATGAGTTTAGGCTTTAGAATCAGGGTGGGCACAGTCCACACCATGCTGTTACCTCCCAGTAGGCTGCGCTGTAAAGCATACTAAGTGGTCATCCAGAGGGCTTTGGAATTGTGATTTATTAACATTGTGGGGACGTTAGGGAGAGACAGTCTTTAAAAGCCCGTTTGTAGACTGTTGACTTTATACTTCCTGAGTGTGAGGCAGTTTATGACAAGAGATTAAAAAAAAAAGTTAAGAAAAAAAAAAACAGTTAAGAAAATGAAAATTCCACGTCCATGCTTTGCTCAGTTAGATTCCAGGGTCAGCAGTCCTTCAGTTGGATTCATAGGGAACAGAACTTTTCTCCCTTTCTTAGTGGCAAGGGACTGCACACTTCCTGCGTTCCTAACTGTAGGTCTGTCCAGAAGTTGAAGTATTGCTGATTGTGGTGCATATGAAATAAGAGGCCCCCTTTCTCTAATGCAATGCTAATATTTTTTATCACACTCTTCTGTACGTTGGTGCTAAAAATATACTGCCCAGATACGTCAGGGTTTTGAAAAGAGGGAAAATTCAACCTTAACAGTTTATATTCACTATTTTTCTGTAGACTGGTTCTGAGAGCAAATTCAGAATCTTTGAAAATCTGCCTTTCAAAATCTGCAGGCAAAAACTATTATGATCATCACTATTCTCTGATTTTTGTCTGAGTACACTTTAATAGATTATCTTCATAATGTAGTATATTACATAATGATTTTTTCTCAGCATGTTATGAGTTTATCCTTCAATTAAGAAAACAAATCACGCTTGTCCCTAAGTCAGATTTTTTTCCCCTTAAAAATCCATGCTGTAATGTGATTCATCAGTATGATTAAAACTACTCAGTGTTTGTAGGACACTGAACAAATGTATTTGAGCAGCTCTTTCTAGAAGGTTCTGTTTTAGCCTTTCCTTTTGTATTCCCTTTTGTCAAGGTTATGGTAAAGGTGTATAAGCTGTAAATCAATTGGGGCCGTGATGATTAAAATGCAAGCAGTAAATACAATGTAAGGTCTTGTGCGGGATTATAGGATTAAACTGAATGAAAACCCGCTCTGGTGGTAGAGGTGAGCATCCCCAATCAATACCATCCTTTGATTTTTACTAATAAAAGAACAAAAACAAGGAAGTCAAATAGCAAGAGTGAAACACCTCTCCCCTTGTGCGGTTCAACTGTTCGCCTCCTAGGCCAATAAAGAAATGGCACCTAAGAAATGTAGGACTTTGGACAGAGGTACAGAGCAGGACTCTGCGCTTTCATCAGTGACCAGGTTTCAGTTCAGGGTTTTTAGCTGAGCCACGATGTTCTCTGCCAACCCTGTTTTTATCTTCACTTAGATGGTCTACACTCCTGAGCTCTGGCCCCATGGTGTATGTATTTAGCTAGATATTTCAAGTGAGAGTGGACCAGCAGAGGCCTTCAGAGTGGTCTGTGGAAAGATTCCTAGGACTTGACCTTGTCATGGGAAAATCTAAGGAAGACTAGGGTAGTATTGCTCCCCAAACAGGAAGTAGTCTGGAGAGATGGCTCAGTGGGTAAACTGCTTGCCTTGCAAGTGTGTAAAGCCAAATGCTGTAGCACAAGCCTGAAACCCCAGCACTCCAGTATAGCAGATAGGAGATGGAGATGGAGAATCTCGGCCTTGCTGGGCAAGGCTGGTATGTGCACTGAAGACAGTGTTCCAACAAGGTAGAAGGTGCTGACACCTGAGGTTACCCTCTGACCTTTACAGGCGATAAGGTACACATCCCTCCACACACAGATTTCTTTTCTTTTCCTTTCTTTTCCTTTCTTTTCCTTTCTTTTCCTTTCTTTTCCTTTCTTTTCCTTTCTTTCTTTCTTTCTTTCTTTCTTTCTTTCTTTCTTTCTTTCTTTCTTTCTAGAAGGTGGCGCATGCCTTTGATCCCAGCACTTGGGAGGCAGAGGCAGGGGGATTTCTGAGTTCGAGGCCAGCCTGGTCTACAAAGTGAGTTCCAGGACAGCCAGGGCTATACAGAGAAACACTGTCTCAAAAAACAAAAACAAAAAAAAAAAAAAGAGAGAGAAAGTAAGAAAATGAACCAAGAAGAAAGTAGTCCCAGAACTTTAGCCTCTCAAAGGTGGTCTTGTTTTCACCCCCTGCCTTGGTTGAATAAATTTGAAAACACTGTTAAGACAAAAGGTTCTGTATTACGGGAGGAATTGGGGGGAGTTGAGGCCCAAGACCAACATTGGGTGACTTCCAAAATTGCCCATCCTGTTCTCTATGTTGGAGAATTCATAGGAATAATAGGAACAAAAATTTATGACATCTATCCCTCATTTCCCCCTGCCAGCTCCTTCCTATCTCCTGGCCCACATGTGCATCTCTCAACTTAATGTCTTCTTCTCTGTAATAACCCACTAAGTCCAATTAGTACTGTCCATATATGCATGGGGGTGTGGCAATGCACTGGAGCATGGGCACCCCCCCAAAAAGCATTCTCATGAGCTATCAACTGCCAATAGCTCTGAAGTTAAGGATAGGGGCTTTTGAGTTGGGCAGTTCTTGTGCAGTCACCCTGTTTTTTTTGAGACAGGGTCCCTCACTGAACCTGGAGCTGTCTGGTTAGCTATACTGACTAGCCAGCAAGCACCAGATAGCTTCCTGTCTCTGCCTCCCCAGTGCTGGGATAATAGGCATTTATTGTGCGCCTCCTTTCCCGTCTTTTTCTATAGGTCTATAGGTGCTTAGGATGGAACTCAAATCCCCATGCTTGTACAGCAAGCTCTTCACCTAGGAGCTCTCTCTCCAGCATTTACCTCACTGATTGGGCTACATGGAGCCTGGATCTATCGATCGACCTCTCTCTCTCTCTCTCTCTCTCTCTCTCTCTCTCTCTCTCTCTCTCTGTGTGTGTGTGTGTGTGTGTGTGTGTGTGTGTGTGTGTGTGTGTGTGTGTTGGTGGTACTTTACCAGTTGCTCTGTCTCCCCATCCCTTTTATATCTGAGACCTGTAGTTCTCTCTGGGCAGAAGAGTTTGGGCTCAGAATTCCCCAGAATGGTAGCATTGTACACAGACTTGGGGAATGGATACTTCTGTATATTGGGGGCACTGCTGGGATTTCTTTGTCTTCCAATCAAGTAATTGAACCAGGACACTTGGATCTCTCTTCCCCAATACCTACTTCATGAAATTGCACTAAGAAAAAAAACCATGGTAGACACTGAGTTTCAGACATAAGTTCAGTGTCTGCCTCTCTGCCTTTGGCATTGCCCCACTTCCCTACCCTCCCACCATGTTTTCTGAGAATCGACCTCACTGTGCTGCCCAGGCTGGTTGCCAACTCCTGGGTTTAAGTGATCTTCCTGGTCTCTTGAGTAGCTGGGGTGATACTTCTGTAGCACAGCTCATAGATAGCACAGACTGCTAGACCCGTGGTTTCATTCATCATACATGCTGAGTTTTCTAGGGGATTTTTACTACATGTGTCATCTCTACTCCAAAGAAGACCTCCAAAGAATCCTTCTTCTTCTTTTCCAGACCAAACAAAACAAAAGTATCTAGCCAGTGTTTTCAAAGAAAGCCTGTAGCTAGCTACATTTTTATCATTATCTAAGAGTTTCTGGCACCTGGGTTCTCCAGTGTTTGTCTGTTATTATGAATCTAGAAGAAGGAATCTGAGGCAGCCTCCTCCTCCTGAACACACCCTGAGAAGTGTCACTCTGTACTAGTGAGATCTGTTTCTACATGGTGGTGAGCGGGAGGAGAGGCAACCACTTTCAGTCATATTTTAAAATGACTTTGGACAACACTAAATAATGCTTTCAGAATTTGGGAGTGTAAAGGTGTCCATTATACTCCCTATTGGTAATTGTCGTCTCTGAGGCTAACTGCCTCAGTCTGCTACCTAAGCCTAGTCCTGGGAGCTTTTAGTTTCTACAGTCTTAATCTAGGCCTAGAGTGTTTTCAGCCTCTGAGACTTGCTGCTGAATAAGCTCACCCCTTTCTAGTTCTTTCTCATCTCTAGTTGTCTGGTTCAACTCTGTTGTTCTGGCCCGAAACTCCTCTCCATGCTAATTCCATATGGCTTCCCTGGGCTTCTCTCTCCTGAATTGCTCGGCTTGGTCCCAGACTAACTTTAGCTGTGTGTTCTAATCTGGCCCCTTCTCATTTCCTTGCTCGGTCTGTCTTCTCCTGTGTCTAGCTTGTTGTCTCTGTGCAGCCTGTCTCTATACAATCATCCCAGTAAAACTGCCTTCTTTTCTCTTTTTCTCTCTGTGTTCTTTTGAGAGTTGAGCAGATCCTATTCTGCCAGATCTTTCTCTGATTCGTCACTTTGTCAGCCAGCCCATTAGACATCACTTTCAAACATGGCTGTTTCCTTCTATGGACTTACTTTATGTTCATTGTTTGGGATTAAAGGTGTGTACTAAGGGTGTGTCTGTATTGTAGCCAGAGGGATTAAAAGTGTATGCTGAGCCACACTAAAACTAGAAAAAGGGTTTTTTTCAGTAAATAACACAATCTTGGGGTTTATGTTATGATCAAACATCCTGCAACATGGGAGATTTTTTTTCTTTGTCTTTGTAGTAAGTTGATTGTTTTTTCTTTATTTTTTATTTTCCACTGCTTGACAGTGTGCTTAGAGTTCAGATTTTTGGGGTTTGTGGCCCCCACCCATGCCTTTTCCCCTTTTAGGAGACTGGGCAGTCCAGTGCAACTGGCTTTGAGAAGAGAAGCAACCCATTTTCAGATAGAGCTGCTGCTGCATCTCTCTAAACGCTGACCTTGACAAGGATTCCAGATTAGGAAGGCTGTTGAACCCAGGTGTTGGTGACAGTTTTCTTTCATGCTCATTCTTTGCCTATAGAGCCCTCTGTGGTACCTTAGATTTCTAGTGAGCTCTTCACAAGGACTTATCTCTCTGCTCCAGTTTGCATCTGGGAGCTGCGTGGTTGTGGCAGGGATTGTATCAGCTGATGAATAGCAAGGGCAAGAGGGCACTCCAGAAATAGCAGTAATGATTGCAGTTGGGCCTCCTATCAATGAGGAATTGAGTCTGCAATGGCTGGCTCGATTCATTAGAGTAAGGATATTAATGAAGCTGAAGGTGTGAGTTCAGACCTGTGCAGGCCAGAGAGGGATACCTTCATGTGGTTCCCAGGCTTTTCTCAGAATAAGGGGCCGGGGCACCCACTGGTCACAGAACAATAGGGAGCTGTGCCTCAGTTCTGTGGTGGGTTCACTGGGCCTTTTGTGTTGTAAGGTTAAGCTGAAAATGGAGGACCTTGCTTCTTCCATGCCTGGCTGTTGGTCACTGATGTCTCTCTTATTTCATTCCAGAGAGCCGGATGATCTTGGATGCCTTTGCCCAACAGTGCAGTCGTGTTCTTAGTCTATTAAATTGTGGAGGAAAGCTTCTGGACTCCAGCCACCCTCAGTCCATGATTTCTTGCGTCAAGCAGGAAGGCTCTAGTTACAACGAAAGACAGGACCAGTGTCACATCGTAAAAGGGGTCCAGAGTCAGACCTCTGACAACATAGACATAGAAATGCAATATATGCAAAGAAAACAACAAACTTCTGCCTTTTTGAGAGTGTTCACTGACTCTCTCCAAAATTATCTGCTCTCGGGCAGCTTCCCAACTCCAAACACCTCCTCAGTCAGTGAGTACGGCCACCTGGCTGATGTGGACCCTCTCTCAGCCTCCCCAGTGCACACGTTAGGTGGCTGGACCTCCCCAGCAACGTCTGAGTCCCACGGTCACCCATCTTCCTCCACGCTGCCGGAGGAGGAAGAGGAAGAAGAAGAAGAAGGCTACTGCCCTCGATGCCAGGAGCTGGAACAGGAGGTCATCTCTTTGCAACAAGAAAACGAAGAGCTCAGAAGAAAATTAGAGAGCATCCCAGGTATGTATTCCCACTGCATGAAGACAGAGGCGACTCCAGTCAGTGGTTGTCTCAAATATGCCTCTGTGGGTGTGGCTTTAGTAATGGCGGTGGGGCCAGGATGTGAAAACTTGAAAAAGCAAGATGTGTAAGATGTCCTTGGCTTGCCCAGTCCAGGCAGGAATTCTAAGACAAGAACTAACTTGTCTGTGTTAGCTTCATGTTCTTGCATTAAGCTCTGAAGGCCATAGTGGGATGTCTCTATTGGTATATAAGTAATTCCTGTATGTGATACCTCACATTGGTGTGTTAACTGTTAGGAATCTGAGGGTCCTTTAAAAGTGGCCTGTATTAAAATATGGCATCTGTGTCCCCACAGACAGATACAAACAAAACCATCTTTGCATTAGCAGGATTCAGTGCTGAGCAAAGGACATGATCTATTCTGTCTACCCCTTTCCCTGGCCTCCTTTGCTAAATTTCAGCATGAAATCGCTTCAGCATGCAATCCCCTCCATGCAAAGTTAATTTAGACATTGCAAACTAGTAGATCAAAGATAAACCATTAACTAAGATGACCCTAAACTATTCGTGCCCCTGATATGAGGCAGTTCTCTCAAACATTCTTCATTTTCAGAGTATTGGGGTTGGAGTTTTCTTAGGACAAGTCCTGAGTTTCTGTTATTAGTGCTTTTTTCTCTGCTATTAACAAAAGTACATGGGGACTGGAGAGGTGGCTCCAGAGTTAAGAGCACTGGCTGATCTTCCAGAGAGCCTAGGTTCAATTCCCAGCATTTACATGGCAGCCTACAACTGTCTATAACTCTAGTTCCAGGGGATCCAACACCCACCTACAAATGTAGATGCAGGCAACACCAGTGCACATGAAGTGTAAATCATTGAACATTTTTGGAAAAAAAAAGAAAAGTCCTATTTGATGTATATCTTTGAGTTCATTCCTGTGTATGAGGGACTTATGTTGACACCAGAATTATTAGCTAGAACAAGATCTCTGAGCTGTTTTAATAATTTTACCCCCTCAACGATGATAAAAAGTCACGGCCACAGCCCCACAGTATACACATTTATAGTTAACTGTATACTCAAGTAGCTATATTCATATGTTCAAAATATAGAATTTCTGGATTTTTAAGACTGATAAAATATATAGGAATTATATCTTCTGTTTAAGCCTGGTGTGTGTGCCAGTGTGCCATAGAAATTGGTAGCTTATCTAGATAGAAAGAAGTGGTGAAGAAAGTCTCTGTTTGTTGGGACACATAGGACAGTAAACCAGAAATGGCTGTTATGATTTGCCCAACCAGAGCCAGGTATGGTGGCCCATATCTGTAGTACCAGAACTTGGGAGATGGAGCCAAGAGGATCAGGAGTTCAAGGTCATCCTCTGCTACAAAATTTGAGGCCAGCCTGAGTTATGTGAAACCTGTCTGTGTCTCTGCCTGCCTGCCTGCCTGCCTGCCTGCCTGCCTGCCTGCCTGCCTCTCTCTCTCTGTCTCTCTCCCTCCCTCCCTTTCCCTCTTCCTCTTCCTCTTCCTCTCCCTTTCTCTCTCTCTCTCTCTCTCTCTCTCTCTCTCTCTCTCTCTCTCTCCCACACACACACACACACACACAGAGAGAGAGAGAGAGAGAGAGAGGTGCCAAATTAAAAATTAAGCTGTTTTCCATCTTTCATTGAAGGACTTCTCCAAATGGAACAGAAATTTGGCTCAGAACATTGTAGAGTCTGGCTCAGTGTGTTTGTCCTGGAAGGAGAGACAAGAGAAGCAAATCTGGGGTCAGGGGAGTTAGGATGTTCTTCCAAGCCAGGCTGTCGTGCCTGCGGGAAACATCCTGGTAGAACCCAGGAGGCTGTATGGAACCACGCTGTTGATTGTCTCCCCCAGTCAGGGAAAGGTGGTCACAGCTAATGTGCTGATTTTACACCTCTGCCAGCTACAGCTAGGTTCCACTCATTCAAGCTTTGTCTTACTCTCAGGCCTCCTTTTTCTCAGGGGCAGAAAATAGTACGCAATGCCATGCACTCACCGTGCATCCCATAGGCGTGCCTATGGTTCAGCCAGGCCAGGTGCTACCTTCCAAATAGGTTCAGAACACCAGGCTTCTGCTGGCTTAATAGCCACTGGAAGCCTCCCTCCTTGCCCTCATCCAGGTTAGACATTCCAGAGTATAGGAAGAGGTGATGCAGATGTCAGAACATGACATTCCTAGTCCTATGTGACAGTGTTCTTGACATAACAAATCTGGGGTTCAGCCAGGCCATGTGCTCATTGGTGACCTGCCACTGGTCACTGTCTGAACATCCCAGAAAGGTTAAAAAGAAGATACAGTTTCTTGAGCACTCTTGATGATCAGATATCGAATGGCACTCGTTGAAAGGCATCTAATGGTCACTAGAGTTACTGTGGATACCCCAGTCTTATGAGGAACTTTCCATGAACCTTGAACCAATAGCAATTTTACACAGAACTGTAGTTGCATTAAATATGTATGGAGAGCTGGACTTGGTGGCACACATCAGTCCCAACACTGCGACAGAAGCAGGAGGATCAGACATTCTCAGGCATCTTCAACTGCATAGCAAGTCTGGGGCCTTCATTTGCTGTGTGCTTCCCTATCATCATGTCTGTAGAAGCCTAGCAATGCACATGAAGAATCAGGCTATGAATTATGCACAGATAAGAATGTGCAGTGTGAAAAACGCCCAAGCTGATTGGTGGTTGCCTGTCGAATGTGATCTCTATCGAGGGAAAGAGATTGAAAGTGTCACCTGAAGATGGAAACTTGACCAAAGATGGTGGTGGGTACTTGCCTTCCTCCTAGTCTCTGGATGAAGAACAAATTAGGGAATCACTCAACAGTCCATTCTTGACTCTCAGTGACTGTATTTCTAGGAAAAATAGACGCCTAGACAGCCACTTGATGAAAAGCACAGTAAGTGTTAGGCTGGCTACATGTGTGTTTTCAAGCAGTAATCCTGTATTAGTCCTAGAGACAGTGAGTGCATTCTCATAGGAAGACCTGGGGTTGTTTGGTAGAGTCTACTCCATTTGATCGTCGATTTGTGGCAGCTAGACACCCAGGACGGATAGGCACAAAGGAGAAGGCAGCATCCATAAGTCAGCAGGTAGAATAAGGAAGGCTGAGGTCAGTTGACCAGTTGTAACCCAAGTGTCTTCAGGTTCTCCAGAAGGTACTGCCAAGGAGCTTAGGGCCTCCATTTTCTTCCCTGAAGAGCCTTTGTGCCTGGAGCGGAAGCGCTTCACTCGGGTGGTCATGGGGGAAGTATCCATAGATATTAAAATAAGGAAAGCTATGGGAGGGGTGTTTGTTTGGGTTTTATTTTTTATTTTTTCTGATTTTCAGGCTGGCTACTGGTTTACTATGTAGCCAGTGATAACCTTGAACTCCTTCCTCCTGCCCCTGAAGTACTAGGGAGTGATTACAGGGTTGTCTGCTCCTCTACCCAGTGTACATGGTGCTGGAGAATAAACCCTTCATGCATGCTAGCCAAGCACCTTGAAAACCTGTCTTTAATATCACAATGTATACCAATTACAGTTCCTTCATACTTGTAAGTACCAAATACACAGAAGATAATTTTTAAATAATAATTTTTAAATTAGTGTATTTACTAATATACTATAATAATATATAATACATAATATACTATAATAGTAATAATTTTTAAATTAGTGTATTTACTAATATACTATAATAATAATATATAATATACTATAATAGTAATAATTTTTAAATTAGTGTATTTACTGAGACAGAGTCTTATTGTATAGCCCTGCCTGTTCTGAAACTTGCTGTGTAGACCAGGCAGGCCTTGAACTCTGCCTGCTTCTGCCTGAGAAATGCTGGGATTAAAGGTATATGACACCATGCCTGGCCATATATTTTCTTTCTCTGCATTTTTTTATTTTTAAGGATTCCACACATAAGCTAGATTAAACGGGGTGGAGAGGGCTCTGCTGTGAAGAGCACTCTCTGCTCTCGCTATCGACCCAGGTTTGCTTCCCAGCACCCACAGGGCAGCTCACAAATGTAACTCCTGTGTCAGGGCATCTGACTCCCTACTCTGGCCTGCCTGGGCACCTGGAACACATGCGGCACACAATCGTGAAGGCAAACACTTAAAAAATAAAAATTAAAAAGAAAAATAGATCGGACAGTATTGTCCTGTCCCCCCAGTTCTCTCACACCCTGGCCGATGGCAGGCTCTTTCTCAGAACTGAATAATTCTCCACTGAACACTTCCCTTTGCCTGTTTTGCTGTTGCGGAACGTCATGTCATTTCCATGTCACAGTAAACACAGAGTATGGGTTTCTTCACAAGATGGTAATTTTGTTTCCTTGAATGTATTCTAAGAAGGGAGGGAGATTCCAGGTCATGCAGTAGTGCTATGCTTAACTTTGGAAACCTCCATAATCTTTGCAAGCCGAGGACAACAGTCTTCATTCTCACCCACTGAGGACACCGTCACCAGAGTGTGCTATCTTTTGATTTTTTTCATTCCAAGGCATGGGAAGTGGGTTTGAGTTTTGTCTCCCTTGTTAATGACTTCTGAATGCCGCTACCACTGTGCTGGCTCTTACGGGTTTTGTGTTGAGGGGATGGGACAGGGATAGAGAGAGGGGGAGGGTCTGTTACTGGCCTGTAGATCACACTTAGCCTGGGGACACTTAGACAAGCCCCAGGGGACTGGCTTTCATCACCACACCCAGCTGTTTATGTGGGTGCTGGAGCTGGAGCTAGGTCCTAATATTTGTAAGGAAAACGTTTTATTGACTGAGCTGACTTTCTCTGGTAGGAATTTGAGTTTCTGGTCTTATATTTAGGTCTTCTCTGTAGTTTTTATTAAAGTCTATGAATTGGTGGTTGAGTTTTGTGGGTGGTGTAAGTTTTCAGATTTTTTTTTCTTTTGAGCATTCAGTTTCAGGGGCTGGAGAGATGGCTCAGAGGTTAGAGCACTTGGTGCTCTTGCCCACATCAGCTCTCCATTTCATTTCATCTTACAGACAGGAAGTTGGCACCTAATAGATGGGGGAGCAGCTGTAGATGGAGAGTCATGTCATCCAAGAGTTCTGACTTGGTGTCCAAGTTGTAACCCTCCGCCTGAGGTCAGTTCTTATTGTCAGGGTAGTTAGTTGTATTGTATGGTCACCAGTGAATTAGCCAGTGAGTTGGTGAACACTGTGGCATTACTTGTAGCGGAAGTACAAAGCACAGGCCCTCCGAGAGCCTCCTGTACAGCGCACAGCGCCTTCAACTAGTAAGTATGTAACCTTGTTTCTTGTGTGCCGTGGGTACTTGAGCACTACAGTGGAGAGCCATTTTAATAGTGAAATCCCAAACAGAAATATAAAGAACAACCCTAAATAGACCGTGACAGGGACACTTGTTTCCAACATAAGAACTGAAAAAGGCGATCACAGCTGGGACATTTGTCAGGCGACTCAAATTCCAAAGTGCTCTGCACAAGTCTGCAAGTGGCTTGCAAAAGTTCCGGTTTGGGGAGTTCCAGGCATACCTTAGCAGGCACGCAGACTTGCAAATACAGAATCCATGAGGGAGTCGTGACTCACAAAGCTGCAGATAAGGAGCTAACTCCCTCAGGTCCCACAGAGTCATTATCTAAGGCCAGACAGGTAAATAGGTACAACCAGTTTGGGGTAAAGGGACTTTGTACAGACAGAAGCCCCTGAGAGTAGCTGCAGCTCTAGACTTGTGTTGCTTGCTATTGGCAGCTGTGACTGCTGGCAGTAATTTGCCCATTCTGAGCCTTCCTTAAAGCAAAGTTAATAATATTATAGGAATATGGAAGTGTTAAATTCAGTAAATCTTCCCATGAACACTTAGTATCACCTTGAAGAGAAATTGTTTCTGAGGCTAGAGACAGGCTCGGCAGTTGAGAGTGCTTGTTTCTCTTCCATAGGACCCAGGTTCAGTTCCCAGAACTCACATGGTGGCCCACAAACATCTCTAAGTTCCAGGGGCTCCAGTATCTTCTAACCTCCTCAGGCACCAGGCACACACATGGTGCACACACACATATGCAGGCAAAACACTTATACGCATAAAATAAAACTTAAAGACGAAAACTGTTTCTGATGTATGTGGGGCATGTCTAATCCAAATACCAAGGAGGCTGGGCAGGAGAGGGTGCGAGACCCTCGCGGAGTACATGACGAGACCCCATCTTAACCAAGAACGGACAAAAGAGAGCACAGCCACTGTGTGCCTAGCAATACAGAGGCTTGAAGGACTCCCCAAATTATAAGCAGTATCTGACTTCAGAAAGGGGCCACAGAGCCTCAGATTTGGGTTCCCTTGTCACAGAGAAGTCTTTACTTCCCTGGGGTCCCGTTTGTTTAGGGAGCTGGGGTTCTGTGACTACCTGCATAGCTGAAGGTGACCTTGAACTCCCAATCCTCCTGCCTACTTCTCACAGGAGCTGAGATTACAGGGCATACACAATGCTTGGCTCTCCACCCGAACATCTTCGAAGGCTCAACCCTCAGCGCCCACAGTACACCAAGGGTCCAACTTAATTGGACAGTTGTGACTTTGGGGCAAGCAGACACTTGTCCTAACCACTGTTCTTCCCACTCTCAAAACATGCTGCTCTCTTCTTGAGAAACTCCTATGCATTCTTCAGTGTCCAGTTCAGGCAAGGCCCTCTGTGAGAGATCCTTCACAATGCCCCTGCACACACCTAGATACTTCTGTTAAAGTCGATTTCAAGCCTGTGTTTACCCCGAGTATGCCATTATCTCCTGATGTCCTTATAAGGTGAAGGGTCATATATGGTGCTTTCGGGCAGAAACAAAGCCCTTGATGTCCCAGTTTCTGTTGAAACAGGACATTGTCTTTACCTGAGCTCCGACCACGTGACTGTACAAGATTGATACTTAATGCTGATCATTTGATTTAAGGTGTTTCTATTCAGGAACATATTTTACGTTGGAGAGACAATACGATTAGGCTACTTGAAGATTATTAAACACAACAGAAAGCTGGGATTGTCAGCAATAAAAAAGTTCAACGTTCCTCTAAAATGATTGAGTAATATTTTGAGGAGTTTGAAGTCTTTGATTAGCTACGTAGATAACATAGTGCTTGAGGAGCAGAGATAAACTGATCAAGATTTTAGCAGGGTGTGGTAGCATCAGCCTGTGGTCTAGTCATCGGGAAGCTGAGGCAAAAGGATGACGAGCTCCAGACCAGCCTGGGGTACATGGCTAATAAATAATGCCAGTACACTTAAAATTACTAGCTGGAGGACTCACTCACCCTTTATGTGGGAAAACCAAAACTGTAACAGTTTCTTTGGAAGAAGAGCCATACATGGGAGCTGCTTGACCAGCCAGCCATACAGGCTCTGAGGTGACAGCCAAGTTACAAGGCCTCTGAGGAATTCATTAGACGGCTACTTTTAAAACCCTGGTAGCTCCCAGGATGCATTGTTTCTGTTTCTCGTGCATTACTTCAGTTGGTCCTCACGTAACTGTGTGGCATGTCATTATCCCAGTTTTACAAGCATGATAACAGAAGCTCAAAGAGGTTGAGTAACTTGCCCAGGACCACATAGGGAATGGCAGAGTCAGCTCGTAGCCAACAGTTACTGTAGAACTGCTAGTCTTTAATTATACTGCTGTTTTCCCTACTGAGATGAAGCAGCCATGGAGCCTAGGAGTGGAGCAGGGCTCTCTTTGCTATTGTCCCAGATCTTCCCGTTTCTGCTTTTTCCTTCCTCAGATTATGTGATGAGCACTAATGGTGCCATGTTGGTCCTTGGAGGGAGGGAGGCTAGCAACTTCAGTATGGGGCCGGGCACTGGATACATTTGGATTCTTTTGTGAGCCTCTTTTCTTTCTGAGTGGTTTTGTGGGACAAGATGTTACCTTGAACTTGTAGAAGGCTTCCTCATTTCCCAAGTTCTGGCATTACAGATGAGCACCACCACACAGTCTCTCCTTTGAGCAGAAGCTTCTCTATTTCTCTTCTCCGTTTATTTTCTCACTGAGTCAGCAGAATGAGCAAGGGAACAAAGGAAACCTGCCCAGTGGGTCACAGGGTCTTACAAGTTCTCATTGTGTCTAGGGATACAGTTCTGTTTGAAGCCTCTGGGGGAGGCCTATCTCTCCTCGCATTAGAGGCCATAGGAACATGGCAACCTGAAATGAACAGAACCTTATAGGCTGCACTGGTCCTCCCCTGAAGTGACATGTCCTCACTTGGGAATTCTCCTGTTGCCCATAAGGGCTACATTATCAGAATAAAAGGGCAGGTGGTTTTCCATTACTTTCTGGCTATGGCCTTCATTGCTCCTGGGCTGGCCTAAGTGCAGATTGGACAGGGTCATCCCTGCTTGACCTCACCAGTCTCCATTTTCAAGATTGACTAAAGGTTTGTTATTTGTTTTGTTTTGTTTCCCACAGAAAACATTTTGCTTCATTCTTCAACTTCTCTGTGTAACTCTCAGCAAGTGTCCACAAATGTGCCAGCCAAGAGTTACTCTGCACAACACTATAGGGAAGATCTGGAGGCCTCTGTCTCAGGGGAGATGACAAGGGGAAACCTGGAAGGTGGGAGGAGGAGAAGTACAAAGGTCATTCAGAGTTTTTAAGTTTAAAAAATGATTATGCAAGTGCAGGTGCCTATAGAAACCAGAGGAGGGCATTGAGTCCCCTGGAGCTAGAGTTAACAGCAATTGTAAGCTGCTCCAAACCCGGGTCCTCTGCAAGAGCAGCAAGTGCTCTTAATTTGAGCTACCTGTCTAGCGCCTACCTTGGTCTCTTCAGTAGTTGGTTAATGTGAGCACGCTCCTAGTCTCCTGGCCTTCGGCTTTGTCTCCTGTGTTAGTACACAGACCCACATACCGTTGAGCCCCCGATACTGGAAGATGCACATTCAATGAATGCCCTCTTCTCCCAGCACGAGTCAGCTGGCCTGGTTAGTGCTTGCTCCACATGCTGCCTAGATGTCTGGATGTCTGTGGAGTGACAGGGAGTGAGCTTCCAGCCTGCCATGGCTGTATAACCAATGCTGTGTGTCTCAGAGAAGGAACAAGAACTGCTGCAGTGCTTAAGTTATGTCCACTATAGAAAGATTTTAAAACACACATTAACTGTATCTCTTACCTCCAATACTTGGGACCAGAACTGTTTTACGGTTCTCTTCATTTTGGATTCACAGACAATTACAAATACATAATGAGATGTCTTGGGGGTGAGGCTTAAGTCTAAAGATGTCATATATTCATGTTGCATACAAACATTCTATATATACAGTATAATTCAATTAAGTTTACTTTTATGAAATATTTAATGTGCCTGTACTTTAACTTCAACCACGATATGAGGTCTAGGGTTTTCCACTTGTGACAACATGTTGACTCTAGACTATTTCAGATTTGAGGACAGTTTGGATTTTCAATAAAAGATATTCACCCCTGTACTGCTCTCCATGAGAATGAATGGTAACGGAGTAAAATGATAACTGCCATAATCCCACAGCTGAGCTAAGTCATTGTGGGTAACTCCAACTTTCCCGTTTTTTTCAATATATACGTATCAACATCATTAAAGTTATGCTGAATTCTCTACTTTATAAGCTGCCTTGTAAATATTTCTGTGCTTAAATTTAAAATTTCATAAACTCAAAGCAAAATCTGGGTCAAGGGAGGTTCATTCACAACCCATTAGTCAGTGAGAATGTATAGATGCTACTGCGGTTCCCATGCCAAGTCCAGGGAACTTGTCAAGTCCACACACTTGTCCATTTCATCTCAGCTCTGCTGCCTCAGAAAGAAAGAGAAAAGATTCAGTATGTAGCCCAGGCTGGCCTGGACCTCACCATCCTTGAGCCTCAGTCTCGCCAGAACTGGTGTACGCCACCATGAGGGACTCTTCTGTTCTTCTGCTAATGAATACTCAAAGCCGGAGGCATATTCCCAGCACCGCATTAACAAAGTGGGTTGAGCTTTTAGTTGGTTGGTGAAATTAGGGGTACCTGACATTTCCCCCCAAAATACTTTGTTTTTTGTTTTTTGTTTTTTTGGTTTTTTTGTTTGTTTGGTTTTTTTGTTTGTTTGTTTTCAAGACAGGGTTTCTCTGTGTAGCCTTGACTATCTTGGAACAATTATGTTGACCAAGATGGCCTCAAACTCAAAGATCTATCTGCCTCTGCCTCCCAAAAAGCTGGGATCAAAGGCATGCAGCACCACTGCCCGGCTAGCTACCTTTTTAATTAAAAGTTTTCATACAACATATGTTGACCATTTTCCTCCCCTTACTCCTCCCAGAACCTCCCCACCTCAACTGTGTGCTCTCAATCTCCCAGGAAAACAAAAATCAAGTAAAAATCAGAACAAGCAAGCAAAAGACCAGTAAGACAGAAACAAACAAAATAAAACAGAAAGTTCATTAAAAAAAAAAAAAAAAAAAGACATGAAGTCTGTGTTGTGTTGGAAGCTACTCCTGGGCATAGGGCCTGCTTTGTGGTGTGGTTGATAGACCCAGTGACACTCCATCAGAGAAACTGATTTCTCCTTTCCCAGCAGTTACCGATGGCAAGTAACTGCCTGTTGAAAGCTAGCTAACCATACTCTTCCTCCTCACAGTGCCCTGCCAGACCGTCCTAGATTACCTAAAGACAGTGCTGCTACACCACAACCAGCTCCTGCCGCAGCCCGCTGACCAGCCCACCGAGGTAGGAGCAGGCCTTTGGGAGGAGGGGTGCAGGCCTGCAGGTAGAATTTGCCTCAGGCACAGCCTGCTGACTGTGGGGACTTTGTGGGTCCGTTACTGTGGGCACATGCTCTGTGGAGAAGGGTCACGTGCAGATTTAATTTACAAAGACTCGCCTGCCCTTTGGAAGGAAGGAGAAACTGCAACTAAACTGACAGGCAAGTCTTGCCTGTTCCCTTGGTGCAAGGAAGATGAGACAAAGGTAAGACTCGGCATGCCCTCAGGGAGGGCCTGCTCTCCGTGTGCCTCGCTCTGGGCTGTCTGACACCCACAGTCTCTGGGGTTTTACCATTTTATCTCCGACACGGTGACACAGCTGTTCTCTTTCTCTGAGCCACAGTAGAATCAGCCAGTCTCCCATCATCTAGGGCAATCGTCCCTTGATGCTAGGGATGGTTTTAACGGACTACATTTTTACAAGATTTTCAAAGCTCAGTCTTGAGTGTGCCACTACCTCATGTTCTGAAGACTTTAGAACGTGACTTTGAGTCGCCCTCAATTACTGTGCTGCTTTCATCCATCACAGCGAACTCTGAAAGCACCCTAGTGCCTCTTGGAGAAGGTTCTCATTCGTGCATTCCAAGTGATGGTTCATCTTTAAGTGATTAAACGTATGTAAGGCTGGTCTGTCTGTGTGCTCTACACTCTGTTTTCATTGTCTTTCCACCCTCATAATATCACTACCCTCACCATTCCCAAGTAATGTACAGGAACCAAACCCAACCCCTAACCCCACCTCCTCCCTACTTGCCCTCCCCAGCCTTTCCAGGGTGTCTGGGCCAGCCTGACCCCTCAAGCTCTCTCTCCTCCTGCTGCCTCGTGGCCCTCATCACCCTTTCATCCACCTGTCTGAGTTACTTCCCTCCTGCTGTCTGCTGTCTCTCAATTGATTTATGCCATTCTTCCTCCTCCTGCTCCTCCTGCCCCTCCCCTTCCTCCTTCTCCCTTTCATCTTCCTCTTACTCCTCCCTCTCTTCTTCCTCTCCTTCCTACTCCTCCCCCTTCCCTGCCACCTGAAGGCTAAAAGGTCCCCACAGCTCAGTTCCGTGTATCACTCACTATTCATTGCTCGGGCTGTCAGTGGGATGTCACAGCCTCCTTGTTCTGTACCCAACCTGTCTGTGACCTTTCCTTCTGTAAAGACTTCACCAAACCCAGGCACAAGTCCTCCTGTTAATTGTCTCCTTTCTGGTCACCCTTAATTAAATTCCGTAATTGAAGACCACAGTTGCTAACTTCGTATTTTATGGTTTATACACAAGTGAAATGAGTACTTCCTCTAGGAAGTGACTGAATACCTGTGCTCATTATAGCATATTGGAAGTTGAAGGATAACTTGTAAATCTATGTCTGTGATTTCCATTTGACTACAAGTCTTTGAAGACAGTGAGGGCAGTGTTTCTCAACAATAGGATAGGGTTAGTAACCTATTGGTGGCTAACCGAAGAGTATACTCAGCACCCCTAAAATAGAAAGAGACTGGGAAGAAGGCTCAGCTGGTTAAGTGCATGAGGACTTGCTTGGATACCTGGACACCCACAAGGATAGCAAGTGTGGTTCCTGGTGGCCTTCAGCTATAACCCCAGCACAGGGAAGGCAGGGACAGGCTTGCTAACCAGTCAGCCTAGGCAGTCTGAGAGCTCCAGGCTCAGTGAGAGAGACTCTCTCAAAGTAGAAAGACTAGGCATGGTGCTGGTGTATGCCTTTAAGCCTTCAATCCCAGCACTCAGGAGGCAGAGGCAGGAGGATCTCTCTGACTTAGAGGCTAGCCTGGTCTACTTAGTGAGTTCCAGGACAACCATGGCAACAAAGTGAGACCCTGTCTCCAAGAAAAAAATTTAAGGTGGAGAGTCAGTTACAGAGAATCCTAACATGGAGCCCTGCCCTCCATGCCAGGCATAGGCGGCACTCAGGCCCCACATATGGACATAGGGACAGGATTGCCTGTTTTTCCTTGTTTGGGGCTGTTTAAACTTTATGGCCTGTCGTCATCATTATTACCATACAATTTTTATTGTCATTTCAGGTACCTGAACATTTTCTCATTTTTATTATTTATCACATTTCTTTTAGCTAGGCTGAAATGAGATTATAACTCTCATCTGTAACCCACAGGGCATTCTGAGTTGTGTTTTTGGCTATAAATTACTGGTTTACTTTCTTCTTCTGTTCCTTGATGAAAATTACCTCCGAATGGTAATTCTGCATCTTATGAGGTCATAATTTATGTTGAGCTGCTGTGGTGTGGAATTGCGCAGGACTTTTCTGTGATTTTTCTCAGAGATTTGGAAAGGCACCTGTCTTGGATTGCCATCTCCCTAAGTCACAAACAGGGATGAGTGAGAAACTCAGCCTGCCACCTCATCCCCCCCCCACACACACACACTTGGGGTTGTGTCTTAGAAAAGGATACAGCCTTGGTAAAATATAGCCATAACCTTTCCTTGCAAGTAAGCACCCAAACCAGGGAAACAGGCGTTGTTGTTGTTGTTATTATCATCATCATCATTTAGTATTGAGAAAATAAGCGGTTCAAGAACTAGCTATGCAGGTTTCCTGTGAGGCTGGCAATGCCTGTATTCATAGGGGCAGTAAGAGAACAGATTTTTTTTTTTTTTACCTTCATTTTTAGTTTTCATATGTGGGTGTTTTGCCTGCATACATGTCTGTGCACTGTGTTCATACAGTACCCTCAGAGGCCAGAGAGGCCCATGTGGCAGGATTTGTGTGGTGAGAGATGGACAGACACCTTAACCAAAACTGGTCATGTGTAATTGTTGCTTTTGAGACAGAATTTCACTCTGTGTTCAAACTGTCCTGTATCTTACAATATAGCTAAAACTACCCTTGAACTCCGAGCAGATCCCCTGCCTCAGATACATTGCACTAAATCTTCCACTCTGGAGTGCTGGGGTTATAGATGAGTCCTCATGTTTGGGGAATGTGGTATCTTGGCCCTATTTTGACAATAAAGAGCTGTAGTTGAGATAGTCCCCTTCCTCAGGCTGAACCCATAGCCCAGCTTTATAATTTGTTTTGGTTTTGCTAATGGGTGTTTATTGGTTTGGTTTTTTTGGGGGGGGCGGGATGCTGCATGTATGTATGTGGACCATTTATTTACCTGGTCCCCTCAGGCCCTGGGACTAGAATTAGAAATGGTTCTGAGCTGTCATGTGAATTCAACCCTGGCCCTCTGGAAGAGCAATCAGTGCTCTTAACTTTCGAGCTATCTCTCCAGCCCCAGCCCCCTCTCCCCCATCCCAGACTTTATAATTGTACTACCTGGGGCAAATGCCTTGTGCTCCCCATTTATTGTTCAATAAACAGTATGGCTGGTATTAAAGGGCTTCTGCAAAAGTGCTTTAGAATGAGTGGTTCTGAGCCAGTTTGGAGTCCACCCACCTCAAGCTCCACCCACTGCCTGCGTTGATTGGTCATTCACTGGAGACCCACTGAGCCCCTTCCTCTATGTCCATGGCAAGCACTGCACTGTTTTCCCTTCTGCATCAGCTGTTCAGCTCACCACCATTTCACATAGGAATCATGTCTTCTACAGCCTGGCTAGCCACATTGCCGGCCTGCCTTCCTCGGCTCTTCCTCCATGCACTGCCCAGGACTGCACACACACGGCACTCTCAGTGCCTCCCACTGAAGAGCAGCTTGGCTGAAAGGCTGACAGGACCTGTGGAGCCTGGGCTCCTGCTGATGTCATATCACACATGTGCACAAGATCCCAGAGCCAAGGAGGGCTTTGTAAACCACCTGTTGCCTACGTAAGGCCAGAGCGCTGGGGCGCCCTATGCTTTAAACTTTACTCCAAAAAAGTCTGTGTGGCTTTCTCAAGTTAGTAAGACATAGAACCCAGTTCTGTGTTTAACTCTAGCCTGTGTTTAAATTCAGTACACAAACCATAACCTCAGCTGCTGTCCTTAGAGGAAACTAAGTTGAATTGTCACATTCAGGAAAGCAAGGGTGCTGTTCGGATGCTGATTGTTACCTAGCCAAGTCCAGTCCCCACTGTCCTGCTGGCTCTCATACCAGTACCGTCTCCATGGTTAAATAAGCAAGCACTTTCTGAAATAAACCCCGTCAGACCCAAACAGTGCCAGATTTATAACCTGTAATAAATTTTCAGAGTTGTAAAACTGAATGAGTTTCTCTCTCTCTCTCTCTCTTTCTCTCTCCATTTTGTACACCTTAATTACTGGGGAAGTACACTAAAACTGAGATCATGGGTTAATTAATTTGTCCTGGACTATAGAATTTTATGGACAGCCAGAACTAAAGTAATGGTTGTGTGGGTGAAATTGACTAAACATGGCTTATAAACGTTACAGAAGTCCCGGTAATTATCCCCACTGCAGCTGGTTAGCTTGGGGATTTTACTGCAGTCATAAAGTAGGAAGGTAAGAAGTAAGAACATTTTTTGGGTTGACACAGCAGCGTTTACAGAAGCTACCATTCGAGAAGAGCTGTTATGCTTTTTTTTTTTTTTTTGCTTTTTTTTTTTTAGTTCTTTCCTTTTAAGCCTGCTCTTTATGTTTTCACCGTAATACAATGACAGCCATGTGTTAGGTGCCTTAAACACCAGCCGTGCCTATTAAAATAGACCGCCAGCGCCATCCCTCTCCGAGCAGAACCGCCAGCCAGAGGAGGAAGAGACCTGTTTGATCACACTCTTCAAAGTCATTTTTGCATATTTAATAGATTGAAAGGGAAAGTTACAGGTTATATTTAAATAGTGTTCCCTGTCATTGGATCTTGACACATTTTAACCTACCTGTTAAAACGCGAGTTATAAATAGCTCCCCTTTCAAAGGTGTTCATTATACCTCATTGGCTCTTGTTATAGAAAATGCAAATGTAATTTGAAAAATGCCCGTTCTGAGTGTGAGCAATTACGTGTGCTCTTCAGTGCCCGGTTCATTGTCAGCAGAGCCACTTGGTTAAAAAGCATGTTTGCCTTTGAAATGGAGATGGCTTTGGCTTCTGGCTGGCTGGCTCGGCAGGTAATGAGAAAATATTTTCCTTTTCCAGGGAAGCAAGCAGCTGTTGAACAACTATCCTGTGTACATAACGAGCAAACAGTGGGACGAGGCTGTGAATTCCTCCAAGAAGGACGGGAGGCGGCTCCTGCGGTACCTCATCAGATTTGTCTTCACCACCGACGAGCTTAAGTACTCATGCGGCCTTGGGAAAAGGAAAAGGTCAGTGCAGTCAGGAGAGACAGGTCCCGAAAGACGCCCTCTGGATCCAGTTAAAGTCACTTGCCTCCGAGGTACCGCATCCTTCCCCTCAGTGTCACCATCCGTGATCCCATTTCACTGCATTGGCCGTGCCTCCCCAAGTGTTCAGCCCTTACTGTATTTTTTTTTTTTTTTAATTTTTGCACCGAGACCTTCTAAGCTTCATGTGGCCCATCTTCTTGGTATTGAGAAGCTCTGTAAACAGTTCTTTGCTTTAGCCTCGTTCTCGAGTAATGTCCAAAGGCATCGCATAGCACCTCATGTTTCATGCTTTCGGTTCAGATTTTCTTTGCTGCCAAAGAAGGCCACATTCAGCAAAACTGAAGCATAGGGAGATACTCACAGGGAGAGAATATGTGCTGTTCTGTAATTGATTAAAAAAAAAAAAGTATCTTGCTTCCATGGGCCTCCATCCAGCTTGCTTGTTAGTAGTTCTTACAAAGACTTCCGTGAAGTAGGCTTTATCCGTAAAACCATTTTAGGTTTAAAATAAATAAATAAATAAATAAAAAGGCTGCTGTGTTCAAAGCTGAGCTTCTGCTTAGATAACACAGTTCATTGATATTATAGGTAATTGCTTTGGTCAGTTGCAGGTCAGGCAGAGGTTGGGGAACTAGCAGGTAATAGAGCAGCTTCCAATAAACACAGACAAGTAGAAACATGATGAGGCCACCAGAACACTGTCCTGGAACATAAAGCAGCAGGCACAGCAGCAGGCCTTGCACAGTTCAGGACCAGTTTTATTGACCAGTAAGACATGTTGATTTAATCTGGAATAGTCATCCAAATTCTCCCTAGGGAGAAAGTCATAGTTTATTTAATGTAAATATATTTATATCACTTTGATGATTGGAAGGCTTGTCTCTGTACTCACCCCAGGATGTAGCCTTCCCTAGACACTTGAATCTGTAAGTCCTGTTGCCAGAAGAGCACATGTCCTGTTGAGGAGCAGCTTGGCTTCTTTAGGTCACCCCACAGATTCAAGGTCAGCAAAGACTGAAGGCTTGGTGTATGCATGACTCTCACCCATCCTAGATGATTCTGATGCAGATGAACAGGTCTGGCAAAGCCACGGCCACAGGAATACAAGCATTCACTAGTATCAGTCTTGTAAAGCAGTTCTGTGGACCAGTCCAAAGTTCCAGCATGACCAAACTTATGGAAAGTTGTAGAATCTATCTTATTTAGCCAACTGACCGCAATGCCTGTTATTCCCCAAGATCATCAAAGGTGGTGGAGTTGCTCACAAAGATGCAGTGGCTTGTGCTTCTTATTTGTGTAATAAAAACTGGAGCAGCTCTATCCCTTCTGGGGAAATGATTCTCAGTAAGTAGAATGCAAGCGTGAGGGTCTGAGCTCAGGTGACCCATATAAAAAGCTGGGTAAAGACACTTGGGGTAGATACTTTCTTTTCAACAGCAAATATTCACTAGAGAGTGTAGGTGGCTGTGGTCTTGCACATGAGAACACTGGCATGGGGTAGGTTGGATGGAGTGAGTGGTGCTGTCCTTGCATTGCTCTGGACCTCCATGCAGCATTTCGGATAGTCTCTCTGATGTAGGCTAAGTTGCCTTCCTGTCATCTGTCAAGAAACCAGCTGTTTTCTCTCTCTTTTTTACTGTTGTTTCTGTTCTCACAGAATTCATTAGGATGCACTGTACCTCAAACCCTGATTGGTGGATGCCCTCGGAGGAGCAGATAAACAAAGTGTTCAGTGATGCTGTAGGTCACGCCCGACAGGGGCGGGCAGTGGGGACTTTCCTGCACAACGGTGGCTCATTTTACGAAGGGATGGATCACCAGGCTTCCCAAGATGAGGTCTTCAACAAGAGTTCACAGGATGGATCTGGGGACTAGCGGACAGAATCGTCCCACGCTAGCGGTGGTGTTTGGTTTCTTTGTGTAAGAGCTCCAGTTGTGAATGTCCATTCCCTTGTCACCTAGAGCCCAAAGCATGTTATTCCATCACACTTTACACATTCTCGAACTTCAGACTCTTGACCCACTGCCACAGTTCCCAAACAGGAATCCACTTTAGGACTTTGGGGGGAAACCTCTAGCACCTGCAGTAGATTTGGCATGTGTTATATCACAGAGGAAAAGGTACGGTTGACATGAAGTCATTACTAGCTAAACATTGAGGATGTCTCCAGTCCCAAATCTTCAGGGAAGCCTGGCCTCCTGAGCAGAGCTGGTCTCCAGGGAAGGTTCAGTTAGTGTTCCTGCACATGGTGGAAGGGAAGACAACACACATTTTCTTTAATTCAAGTAAGCTGTCTTTCGATTTCCTAAGACTTGATTTCAGAGTTCTGAGCAAAGACACTTGCTAGGTGACATTGTAAGCTTCCATCCATTTGAAACTCTTATGGTAAGAAGCCAGCACAGAGGCCATGTCTATAGGGAGTGCTTAAGTGGAAGTCAGCTACTTTTCTGTTATGTTACAGACAAAACTCACTGTGTCAATCAGAAAGGCAATCTCATTGCTGTGGTTTACAAACAGGAGATTCTCTTTATATCTTTAGGAAACATCCAAAGATTGAAAACCATTTTCAAATGCCTCATTTCATTAAGTTCCTAACACACAGCTTTTATAGCCTTAAGTCATACTTCATTGACACAATGCCAGGCTGGTGGGTTCAGTGAGAACCTCGATGAGCTAGCTGTTTGCTAAGATCAAACACAGGGCATGAATGACGGCATCTGCTGTTGATCAGGGGTCTAGTATTGTAGACATGCAGCTTCAAGGCCGTCCTGACAACTATGCAATGGTTTGTGGGTGACTTCTCTGAAATTTGAGGCCTTTTCTGGGCTGAGTGAAGGTTTAGAATCTATAAAACTTCTGTTTTCCATTGTCATGGATGAGCACGCTCCATCCAGCTGTGCCTCGCCTTTTCCCACAATTCCTCCACAGTCTAAGCTCTGAGTTACTCTTCTGCTTCCCTGCTTGCTTTGTGGAATTCGTGTGTGAGGTTACTGGTGTCCTAGGAACTATTTCCTAGCACCTAGAGGTACTGTAATGTTACTGATGAAGATTAAACGTTGGACGTGAGGAGAAGATTGGCTTTGTTCAACGAATCAAGATGACTGTTCTTTGTGGAACCACAATGAATGTCCTCTGCAAACACAGCAAAGAGCTTTGGAAATGGGATAGAAATTCAGACTGTGAGTATTCGTTTAGAAAAGGACTTTTGGGGAGGCCAGTTTTGTCAGACTAAATCACACATCCTTTAGCTTTAATATTAAGCATTGGATTTTGAACAAATCAGCTGAACAGTTTAGAAGAAATTAAATGAGCTGCCATTCACAGTGGACCCAAGACCCAGTGGCAGGCTGTCCAAGAGAAAGGGATGTCTTAACTATGAAAACTGTCTCCAGATAACATCCAGGCTAGCATTAATGTTGGTAGCTTCTTACTGGTCTGGGGTATCAACTATCATCTCCTTAAAATCCTCATCTGTAGCACTGAAGACTTCTCTTACTGCTCTTTACCCACACTGCTGAGTCCCGTTCCTCTCTTTGGTTTATTTACTGCCTGCTCAACCTCATTGAATTTGGTCAGTAAGGTTGGACAAGCTTTCCTTGGTTGCCTTGTATATAGTCTTTAAATGATCCACTGAGTTTTCTCTTCCATGAGTTTGCAGCTTTACATAAGTTCACAAAGTTAGCAGGAACAAGTCTCATGTCCACGGAGCTTTAGGACCTTATTATAAGGAATCAGAAGGTCCCCGTGGAGTGACCTGAGTTCCTCCTCCACCTTTTTAAAGGCTCTGATCTCAGCACCACTCTGGGTAGCATCATGCCCTGGGATAAGCCCTTGTCAATGAAGCTTCTAATTGTCATCTCTGCATAGGCTGCTATTCGCTTTAGCTGATTAAGAGCCTGTGCTGGTCAGCCTGCATCACCTTCATATCAAATGTAGCTTTAAGGAAGAGGGTATCTAAGTCTTTTGTGGGTAATCATACAGCCACACCTCTTGAGTCCACTCTCAGGTCAAGGTCAGCAACTGGAAGAGTTGGTCCTTGACAGAGGGTTGCATACATTGCATTAAATCCTCCACTTGTTGAGGTTTTCTGATCACTTGATACATTAGTCCTACTTCAGCTTTTGCAGTCTTCAATTCTGCTGTCTCATTGACCTCAGGATTTTCCCAAGGTACGGGCTTAAATTCTCCAGCTCAGTTGACGTGTGAGCGGGAACAAGACTTTTCTTTGCTATCTTATATAAAGAAGGGGAAATCACCTAGAGACAAGTTATTGGCAATGATATACCACCACCAAGGGTTTTTGCCCCTTGCCTCAGATGTGCAGACGGCAGCTGCTGCTGCCTGTACTGCAAGGTCTGGATAGTAAGAAGTGCAGTGAACTCCTGATGAGCTGTTGTCAATTCCATTTGCAGTGCCTTGGTCACGTGCTTCTCATAAACTTGAGAAATCAACTCCATAGTGACTAAGCGCTGTTGTCAGAACACCATTCAATACAATGTCAAAAGGGTTATTTATTAGTGTGAGATCCAAGGTCTGGGAAGACTGACCTAGGAAGTCTTCAGTGTCAGGATCCTTGAGTGGAGCCAGCCATCGCCATTACATTGCCTCTTTTGCACTGGGCTGCAGTTCCTCTTGCTGAGGGGCATGTTGTCCCTGCTACAGCAGTGTTTAGCGACTGCTTTTAAAGAATGCAGACTCGCAGGCTGTACCTCTTTCCTGTAAGTTTGAGGGTGCCTTCTGTGCATCCATCTTGGAGTTCTCTGTGGTGCAGGTCTTCACGGTGGGTGACAGGAGAATTTTGGGCACCAACTCTTTGAGCCTTTGACTTCCCACAAGTATGGGGCAGTGACAGGAACCTCCAGGCTGCTGTTTCTGCCACTTGAAAGGACACCTGTGCTAGACTTGCCACTGCATCTGCTCCTGAGGCACCTGCTCCCTGCTTGTCCTTCTCAGGAAGTGAGTGTCCGCTCTGTCAGCAGTTTCCCATGAGTGGCCAGTTCTGAAACAGTGGACATGATTCTGGCTCTTGTGCACAGGAGGAAACTAAGAACTGCAGTGCTGACCTCCTCAGTACCATGGCCCGTTCTCACATGTAATTCCACGTGGACCTGTAATCCTCAGCCCAGTCAGGTGTCCATTTTTTCTGCTTGCTTCTGTGATTGCTGTTCTCAACAGCTTAGTTCACCATCTGATACTAGCAGTCAGACAGGTTTGTTTCAGCATTGGCTGTTGCCCTTTGTAGGTATCCACTTAAGGCTGGGGTGCTGCTCAAATCATGGTGGTTTCCTGTGTGGTCTCCTGAGTGTTACCGTCAGCCTGCGAAAGGTGCCACTTCTAGCAGAACTCACTGTAAAACTGGCTACTCTGATTTCTCTGCATGCCTTTGGTTTGCTGTTTAGAGGTCTGAAAATGTTGCCTATAGACTTGGTTTGATTTTCTACATCATTCTGGTTGTTAGACACATTGCTCTCACAATGCAAAACCTACTCCTCTGTCAACTTTTAGAATTACCCTGAGCCATTATTCAGTGTTGGTTGGAAGTAGACGTGAGTTAAAAATAGCTCAGAATGCAGCTGTGCCCTGTCATTGGTGAGGAAAATGCGGTTGCCAGGCTGGCGTAGCTAAATGTGGCATTTTTGTCCATGGTTAGGTAGGTTTTGAGTCCCAGTATCAGCGCTCCATAGTTAACAGTGACACTTTCATGGCATATCCTTCATTTTTCAAATTAAAATGCCTGCTTCTCACCAGGATTTAACCCCAGGAACAGATCTTGCCAAGAGAATGATGACCCTGGAATGAGCTGTCAGGGAACTGAGACCAGGAACCTGTGGAGGGGAACAATTACATTTGATAAGGTCTCATTTCTCACCAGCCCATTTGTGGGTGTTGAGCCTCACGTGGTATCAAGAAAAGTGTAGCTGTTTCTACAAGTCTTTAACCCTGTTCCTCATCTGTCACAGCATTTAGGGGACTTGTCACTGTATGTCTCATAAGGCTTCCCTAAGGTAGAGAGCAGAGGAGTAAAAGAGTACTGATCTCTTGGTCAGGTGTTGAGGGATGGTGTCCCCGATAGTCGCTGTTGTCAGTGAGCGCTTCATGTGATCTGCACTGAGGCCGGGCTTTGTTAGGATGTAAGGAGCCATGTGCTACTACAGTCTTACTTGGTACAGCTACTCTACATGGAATCAGGTGACAGCAATCGGATTGTGGTTTCACTCAGTCCAGTAATGATTCTTGAATTATTTGCTGTTTACACAAAATCTACACAACAACTCCTAAATTTAGGAATCTGCAGGTGTGTGGTTTCTACAATCCCTGCAGTTTAATGACTTGCGCCTCTGTGAATTGTGTCTAGAACCCAAACATCACCCTCATTTGAGTTCTGTGTCTCGTGGTACAGGAGGTCAACCGTTATTCAGTATGTGCTCCAGACTAACCCTGACACCCACTGACTACCTCCTTAGTTTCTGTATAGACCAGTTATCTTTTTTAGTTTAAAGGCCATTTTTGGTGACTTAGAATTTTAAGTGTATAATTTCCTCAGCTAGAGTTGTGTCATCTCACAGTACAGGTCTGTGTTAATTCGTGACAGCTTTCACGTGTGGGTTTGTAGAAATGTAATAGAACGTGGTTTTGCACATACGGTGTGAGTCTTGCTGCTGTGTGCTTAATGTGGCAACACTTGCCAAAGCTGCTTGGCAAACACGTCAAAAGGGACGCTTGAGTCACAACTCTAATGCAAATGTGTCGCAACAGCAGTGTGTGTCACTATGATGTATCTTTGTAAACACAGTGATGGCTTCTTTCAGTCATGTAAGTACTGGATAAAAATAACTGCTTGAAACACTGGAGGGAAATGTCACTTAGCTGATGGCAAAAGTACTTGCATTATCAGCCAGGGGCATTTGTGTGTGTGTGTGTGTGTGTGTGTGTGTGTGTGTGTAAAACAGAGAGGGAAGAATTGACATCAGCAGTGGGGAGGGTAAAACTAATACCCCATCGAGTTAGAGGCCACGCCCACTCCTTATAGTATATTGAATTTTAGGAAATATTGAAAGAACTGGAATTCTCACACTAAATTACTGGCCTTGTCAGTTTGGCTAAGGCAATGGATTACCAAAAATTTTTGCTTCTAAGCTTTCATAGCTGGCTGTAAGGGCTGTGTCTTGTTGAATCACCGTTCCCCACAATGCAACGAAAGTACATCTGCTAGCAATACCCATTCAGAAACCTGGGTCGCTCTGAACACTGGCACCAGTACGAGCGGCCAGATGCGCCTCAGCGTGTTGTAGAATCACTTGGTCCCGTTGGAAATCACTTCCACAGCAATAGTAACTGCAGCTGCCTGAGGGTGACTCTTGACTCCCATGTGCTGGTTGCTTTGATAAGCACTTTAATGCATCCTTCCTCTCCTTGTACCTTCTCAGCTGCCCTAAGAGCTGTTCCTGCCAGGGTGCTCACCTGAGCTCACCTGAGCTCAGTAAGCAGAATGGCCACTTCTGTCTGTCCCAGTCAAGCGTAGTTCTCAGAGTCTACCAACACTTTGGAGTGAACATTTGTTTGATTATCTGATGCTATGAGGGGAAAGTTGGCATTTATATCGTTAAATCTGCTTTGGAAATCTGCAGGTCCTTAAATAACAAGCATGTAAAGCCCAGTTCTCCAGGAGCTTGGCCTGAGTGACATCCTGTGAGGGAGACACATCAGAAGTCTAGTTCCCCCTACTTTTCTAGATTCCCTGTACAGAGATGCAGGAACATAAAAGGATACTTTGAATCTTGTGATTAGATCATCTTACGGGACACCTGGTGATAGACTATAGCCTTGCCTGTTGGCCGGTGTTCCCATCTCTGTGTGGCTGGTTTTGCAGCCTCTAGTGACACTTCCAATGTGGTACAATTTGGTAGGACGGGGCGGGTTTAATTGACAATGTCACTGTGAGAACTGTAGAGGAGACTGTGTAAAGACTATAGTGACCTGTTGGTTTTGCCCCTGTAGTTCAAGAGTTAATATCCTTTGAAAGCATGCCAAGGCCAAGATGAGCCTGGCTTGTGCCTCTTGGGAGCAAGGCCTGCCAGAGGCTGGCAGGGACCTCAGTCACTGTCCAGCCTGACCCTGCCCAGGCTAAGCCCCGCCTTCACGTTGCTCCTCTGCAGAACAGCATGTAGCAGCTAACACTGGGGCCAGTTGCCTTTACTCTATTTTCTATGATGAATACTTGTGGAGAAACTGTGACAAATCCATTGGTCCTAATATTTTTATTGTTGGAGTCTTGTGGCTTCTCTGAATAATTTCTATTTGATTGTACTGTGTAGAATTCATACACACTAGGGATATGTTAATAAAGCTAAAATGCATAGTATAATATAGAATAGCAAAAAAATTTTGTGAACAATTTATATAGAAGAGTAAGTTGTTTTTTAAGTGTTAGGCCATTTCTTTTAGGAACTTAAAATGTTATAAGAGTTTTTTAAACATTCAATATTTTTAATTATAAGAGACATTTGTTACTAGAGCTAATTATTTCGGGTGTTCTAATTGGAATATTGATTTTTCTTACCTCATATACCTCTAGAATGCCACATGTTCTGTTGGGGGTAAAATTGCACAATAAATGTCAAGTTATCTGTTAAATGTTTTAACTTGCTTTTTTTCTTTGTGTGTGTGTGATATGTGTGCATATGTGTGTGCATGTTCACATGTGGGGTGCATGTGTATGAACATGTGTCTACATTATGGGGCCCAAGTTGATATCTAAATTTTCCTGTTTTATCATACTATTTTTGAGGCAGGGTCTCACAGTCAATCCCAGAGCACGTCGATAAAGCTAGTCCTGCTGGCCAGCTTGCTGAGGGGATCTCTTGTCCCTGCCTTCCAGACCAAGCAAGCCACCACCTCCACAGCATTTTGTGTTGTGTTCTGGGTGTCTAACCTCAGGTCCTTTTGCTTGCACAGAGAGTGTATTCACCACTGAGTCATCTTCCCAGCTCCTAACTTGTATTTTTGTTTGTTTGGTTGGTTGGTTTGGTTTTTTGCCTCTTTTGTCAATTCATTGTTTGTTTTAAAAATTCTATTTTCTTGTCTAGAGTTCTTTCCTCCAGAAGCCAAGGCTTTCCTGGTTTTCTCAAAATGCAAGAAAATGTTCTGTGCTGAACACCCAAATAAAAGCCAGCAAGAAGGCTTGCCAGTAAAGGCAACTGTCCCCAAGCCTAAAAGCAACCGGACTTTGATACCCCATAAATACATGAAGGAGGGAGAGTTAACTCCCATAGGTATTCTCTGACTACATGCTACCACAGCCATGCTAATGTGATTGAAACAGTTCTCTAGTCTTTTATGTCGGAAATTATTCTGACCTAGTAAGGAGGATGGGGAACAGCCTGTCAGGTCTAGGAGTGACATGGAAACAAGCTATTAGGAAGTCCCTGAAGCTGCAGCTCACAATCCCTCAAAATGCACAGATCTTGGCTGTGTGTGGTATTTGACCAGTGCTGAGTTCAGAAACACATGTTCCAGGAAATAGAAGGGTGTTTTATTTTTGCTCTCAAGTTTCAAAATTTTAGCCAATAGTTTTGTTTTTAAAAAAAAAAAGTGTTTTAGTCCAAATCATTTTGGTTAGAATTAGAGTTATCGGTTAAAGTTGAATGAAAGTTACTCTCAGTCAGTGAAGGGATTGAATATAACAAGGTATATCCAGCATAAACCTGGTTAGAGAAAACAGCTAGCTTACAGGATTCAAAATCTAGTACAAACACCAGTCATTTCTATGTACTAGCCATAACCAGTCTAAGAAGAAAAGCGATTCCCCTTGTAGAAGCATCAGAAGAATGAATACTCTACTTGAGACTTTAACAAAATAAATTGCAAGTTCAAACACTGCAGACTATAAGATAGGAAACTGTACACTTGAACGATGGAGAGCTACCCCGTAGGGAAGGAGTGGGTTGTTAGGATGCAGTGCTCACAGCTCTGGCCTGTAAGCAGCAGGCTGCTGCTGCCAGGCTAACTGCCAAGGGGTCCTAGGACCCATGGGAATGGAAAGGCCACAGATATCTATCAGTGAGAGCTACAGTTATGGTAGTTAACCAAGGTTTTGAAATGGTTTTGTAAAGGAAGAATAATAGCCTTAGACAGGTGAAACAGGGCAACAGGATAATTAGCTCCTGCAGGCATGAAGTGAGATCCCAAAACCTAACCCTTGGAAGGAGCTCAGAGCTCCCCTCACAGACATGCCCAGAACCTAGACTCCTTGGTAAGTCTAGGTCACCTCAAGTTGGTAAGAACCATCACAGAGCCCAAGAAAAATCAAAATAGGTACACAGGCGTTCATAGCCTGTGTATTCCGTAGTGAAAAGCGAAGCAATACAAATAGCTACGTGATGAGATAAACACATTGTTCTTCACATTGGACTATGAAGTCATTAAGGGCCAGAGTGCAGATAGCACAGCATTACATGGACGAACCTTGAAAATACAGTGAGTGAACAAAGTGTGCACGTTCGTATGTATGCACACACACACAAAACAGCTATCTTACAACTTGTATGAAATGACCAGGAGAGTCAAAATTGCAGACAGGCACTGATTAGAGTGCTTCTCAGTACACTGTTGACCTAATTAAGGAGCCGGATGTAATATGGTCCCTTTGAAATTGGTTATACACGCTCTCCTGGTGGTCGGTGAGCCAGGAGCTGCAGAGAACACTTGATTCGGAGACCTCAGGAAAGGAGAAGAGCAGGGTGGCCTGAAACTCCTCAAAACTCCTAGCCAGAGCTGGGAGGGACGAGGCCAGCAGTGGAGGCCAGCAGTGGGGCTGGAACCGTAGGGGCTTCCTGCTAGGTAATATGATCTTCATGACATCCGAGGAACACAGCAAGGAGCCAGGTCAGGGATCACGTTGCAACCCCCCTTTCCTTCCCATCTCACAGGAGATATGAGATGTGAGGTTTCTCTAATTGAGCACACTGGAAACTTCACAGTTTGAATAATCCACCATGTCCAGTCAACCCCCCTCCCGCAACACAGTGAGGCAGAGAAGAGAGCAGACACTAACTGATCTCGGGGTAAGGCCAGTGACTGAGATTTCTGCTCCACTTCACTGAGGTCCTGAGAGCTGCTTGGCCCTCTGTCGTTTGAATAGTTGACGGTTATGATCGTTCCTTCATTCAGTCTTCTGAGCCCATGGAGAAGCTGTATCATCCCCGCCCTGTGGATGGGGAGGCTGTGGAGGAGCTCCAGTGTGCAGATGCAGGAGACTAACTCCACATTGATGCCTTTGTCTCCTCAGTCCTCAAAGACTTGAGCTGGAGAGAAGGCTTTGGGGTTAAGAGCACTGACTGCTCTTTCAGAGGTCCTGAGTTCAAATCCTAGCAACCACATGGTGGCTCACAACCATCTGTAATGGAATCTGGTGCCCTCTTCTGGCATGCAGGAGACCATAGTACATAATAAATAAATCTTAAAAGAGACTGTCGAGGTGAGGGTGTGGTCATGAGACTGACTAAGCAATACCTTCCTAGAAGTCTCCCAGCTCTGGCTGACCCAACAAGAACGCAACTTTCTCTGTGACCCCAAGGCTGGGTCTCATAATCCCAAACATGCATATGAATATTGGTGAGGTTAATGTTCATACCCAGAGGCCAATGTAAGAATTGGCTTTGATGTTAAGGAAAAATGCCAAACGGATGCAGAGACCCTGCCTTTAGGGGATGTGGGTGGGGCAGAACTGGAGAGATGGCTCAGCTGTTAGGAGTGCTTGCTGCTCTTGCAAAGGACCTGAATTTACTTTTCAGTACCCTAGTCAAGTAAGTGACTCACACCACCTGTAACTCCAGTTCAAGGGGACCTGAGTCCTTTTTCTGGCCTCCTTGGGTACCCACACACGCGCAGGCACATACACCAAACATTTTAAAAATGTTTTATTTAAAATTTTCAAGAATTAAAAACACCACAGTCGCTGGTTGCTGTTTATCTGTGTTTTAAGTTTGTCCTCCATCTTCAAAGTTCTGACTTTTCTCTTTCCCTGTGTGCTGCATTTTAGTGTTTCCGTGTTGTTGGGATGGGATCACTTCAGTTGGGCTGTAAAATACCAAAATGATACTGTCCATGGGGACAGACTAGAGAACCTGTTTTCAGTCGAATAACCAATAAAACAAAACACTGTGACTTACAACTGTCTTTCCTTTACTTAAATTCGGGAGTTGAGCTTGTCAGATTTGCTTGTTTATTTGTGATGAGAGTTTGGGGATTGAGATGATGTTTTTTTTAAAAAGAAAACCCTTTCGTCAGATCTTTTAAATATATATTTTAAATACAGTGGGGTTTTGAAGTCTGAATTAAAAGAATTCTCCTCATAATCTCAGTGCTCAGCAAGCTGAGGCAGAATTCAATACAGCCTGGGCTACACAGCAAGATTCTGTGCTGATACCACCCCCACCCCAAAGCCCTAAATTTGGGCTCAGCCAATAAAGTACTGAGAAGCTGAGTTCAGTCCCCAGAACATACTCAAAAGGCCAGGCAGTGGGCGCTGGAGGACCAGGAGCACACGCTGCACCTGCAGGGACCTAAATTTGTTTCCCAGCACCCACATCAGACCACGCCCTCACAGTCGCCCATAACTCCAGCTCCAGGAGACCCTGCCTCAAAACAAGCTGGCTAACACCTGAAGAGTGACATTCCAAGGTTGACCTCTGGTCTCCACAGACACAGAGCAGGTGCATACGTGCATTCACACCAAACATCAGGCTTGTGCTGTTTTGTCGATTAAAAATGCAAGAACGGAAAATTGATACTGAAAGCAGGGTGGGGGAGGGGCTGCTACTTTGATTAAAAATATAGGGTGGGATAAAACATGCCTGAAATAAAGTGTCTTAATTCTTGTACTTAACAGTTGTCAGTTTTTAACAAATTGGGTTTAAATCATGGTTTCAAGCTATGGCTTTGATGTAAATATTCATCCTTGTTCACACACACACACAAAAACGGAGATTGATTTTGTTTCATGGCATCTCCCCTCCCTGTTTTTTGTTTGTTTTGTAAAAAAAAAATAATAATAATTGTCAAAACACAAGACTGTTTAAGAATACCACTAATGAGGAGCTAGGTTGGCATGCAGGGAGCCCTGTATTTGAGCTCCAGCACCGAGTAAACTGGGCTTCATGCTACATCCCTGCAATCCCAGCACTCAGGAGGTGGAGGCGAGAGGATCCGGAGCTCACCATCATCCATGCCTACATGGCGACTTCAAGGATAGCCTGTGCTAAATGAGTCCCTGCCTCAAAAACAGCATCACTAATGCACACGGACTAGAATGGGAAGAAGCAGGAAGAAGTAAAAACATTGTAACGGGCAGCGGCTGTTTCTGTTAATCAGGTTCCGTCTTAACTGTGAGGCATAAAGCACGTTTACTCAGATTGTGCTAAGAGAGGGGGCCCACGCAATAACTAGTCTGTTTTGTGGAGCTGTTTCTGTGTTTCTGTGTAAGAATGTGTGAGTGTGTGCATTTGTGTGCCTGTATGACTGCTTATGTGTCTGTGTGTGAGAAAATGTGTGTATCACAGAATGTGTGTCTGTGTGGGTGCGCATCTGTGTATATGATTGTATGTGTTTCTGTGTCATATATGAGAGTGTTTGTGTGTGTGAATGTGTGTGTCTGGGCCTTATTATGTGCCAATGTGTGTGTCTGTGAGTCTGTATGTGGATGTGTATGAGTGTACCTGTATGTATGTTTCGGTGTATGTAGTTGTATATCTATATATGAGTATGTCTATGTGTTTATATGTGTAAATGTGTGTCTGTCTTATGTTTGTGTGTGTCTTTGTGTGCCAATGTCTCAGTGTGTTGAATGTGTGTATATGTGTATATATATCTGCGTGTGCCTTGGTATATATTAGTATGTCTGTAAATATGTGTGTCTGTATGTGTGTGTATGGTGTGTCTGACTGCACTGTGTGATTGTGTGTCTGGCTGAACTCTGTGTGTGTGTGTGTGTGTGTGTGTGTGGTGTGACTGCACTGTGTGTGTGTCTGTAATCTGTGTGTATCTGTGTGTGTGTTGGTGTGTCTGACTGAACTGTGTGTTTGTGTCCACAGTCTGTGTACGTGGTGTTGTGTCTGACTGCAGTGTGTGTATATGCAAACTGTGTGTGTCTGTATGTGTGTTGGTGTGTCTGACTGCACTCTGTGTGTGTGTGTGTCTGCAATCTGTGTGCATGGTGGTGTGTCTGACTGCAGTGTGTGTATGTGCAAACTGTGTGTCTGTGTGTGTGTTGGTGTGTCTGACTGCACTCTCTGTGTGTGTGTGTCTGCAATCTGTGTGCGTGGTGGTGTGTCTGACTGCACTGTGTGTATATGCAAACTGTGTGTGTTGGTGTGTCTGACTGCACTCTCTGTGTGTGTGTCCACAATCTCTGTGTGTGGGGCTATGTCTGAACTATGTGTCTGTGTGTCTACAATCTGTGTGTGTGGTGGTGTGTCTGACTGAACTATGTGTGTCTACAATCTGTGTGTGTGTGTGGTGGTGGTGTGTCTGTGCACTGTGTGCATCTGACTACTTGTGTATATTCATGTGTGATGATTGTGTGTGTACTTGTGTATATTCATGTGTGATGATTGTGTACTTGTGTATATTCATGTGTGATGATTGTGTGTGTACTTGTGTATATTCATGTGTGATGATTGTGTGTGTCTGAGTACTTGTGTATATTCATGTGTGATGATTCTCTCTTTTTAGCTGGCAATGCAGAGGCACACTTAACTCAATTACAAAACCAAAGAACTGTGTTGATGGTGGGACTTACCATTTTGTACTCATTATCTTTTGGGTTCTGATACATTTTGGGTAGGTGTTTGTTTCTGTAACTACAGAAGCACATCAAAGCCCAAACTAGACACATACTGTGTAGAATATGATAGATAAAAATTAGTAAAGATTGGGGCCTTTTCTAACCCACCTTTCTCCTTAAGAAAACCTAGGTGAGCCCCCCAGAATCTATGGGGACCATAACTTTTATAATAAGGAAGTCTAACCCTGGTGAAAAGTTGGAAGGATGTTATTTTTTCCCAGGCGTCATTAACACCCAGCCAGGAAATTGCACAGGAAGAAAAGTAGCAATCTTCTAATTTAAAAAAAAAAAAAAAAAAAAAAGTTATGGCATAGGAAAGCAAAACTCAGAAAATTCTAGAACCTCCCAAATTCATGCTATGTACTAAGCTGTACACCAGCTGAACAAATGTAAAATGTACAATGATCCAGCCCAGTCCCCAAGGATGAGCGAATGAAACGGCTCCCGAGAATCTCCCGTTCTCCCTCGGCTCCCAGGAAGCCTAAGGCTGTACTTCAACTGCAGTTCCTTTCACCCACTTGTCTGGAATGCTTGAACTCTGTCACTAGCAGCCACTTCCTCCTGTTCTTTGTATTTGTCTGCGTGCGTTTATTTATTGTGCTTTCTCTCACGTGTATTCACATGTTTTCTAGAACGTAAGAGGTAGTAGTCAGACCCCTAAACCAACGTCAGAAGTGAGATCTCTCTTCGCTCTTCCCTGCTCCCTGCTCCCTACCCTCAACCCTTAAGCCACTAACAAAAACATCTCCAGCTATTTGTGTGGCTTCTTCATGTGAGTCTGGCTTGTCAGTCAGGATTCACTCCAGGCTTCAGTACCTGTGTCTGTGGTGAGGAGGAAGGTCTGGGCCATAAGGTAGAAGACCTAGGAACTGGTCTGGGAGGTCGTGGGTCTGAGCCCTCCCCACTGGAGCCCTGGCTGAGGGCCTTGGAATAGAACCAGGCCTGAGCCAACCCCTGTCGTCTGAGGAACTAGAGATGGAACAACTTCAGGCTGTGGTCCCAGCTGTTGAGCGTCTCGGGGCTGGTTTGCTATGGAAGTAGAAGTTACTCTAACTTGACAGATATTATGAGACTAATTCCAACTTTGAAGGTCAAGACCCTTTTTCTACATGAAAGAATACACTGGTTTTCCAAGAATTTCTGGGGTTTCTTAAAGACATTCTATGGTCCCTGTGTTAGGAACACTACCAGAACCGTCTCTGCACAGAGCCGGGCTTTTGTTTGTTTGTTTGCTTGCTTGCTTGTTTTTGTTTTGTTTTTTTCTCACTCTGAGGCTTGAACCCATGGCTGTGCTTGCGCTAGGCAAATGCTCACCACAGCTACGACCTCTTTTCCTTGGGCATCATCCTATGGCGTTTAATTTCTCCCAACACAAGCTGGAGAGATGACTCAGCGGTTAAGAGCACTGACTGTTCTTCCAGAGGTTCTGAGTTCAATTCCCAGCAACCACATGGTGGCTCACAAACCGTAAATAAGATCTGATGCCCTCTTCTGGTGTGCATGAAGGCAGCAACAATGTACTCATAAGTAAAATAAATAATTTTTTTTGTCCAGCATGTGTGCATAGTATAGGAATGGATTGCAGCGAGAGATGGCATTCTAGAATATTGCAATGCTATGCCCACACTGCCATCTAGAACAAGGGCATCAGAAAGCTTTGGCCAAGACTCTCCATAAACAGAAATTCTATTCAGAAACAGCAGTGTGCTGTAATCAAGAGGAAGCAGTTTGGGGATCCCGCCAAATCCTAAACTCTAATGTACAGACCATCTCAAAACTATGTCCTGCCTCAATCTCAGAGAATCACTAGTATTAAAAAGCGACACCCTGGGCTAGGGAGATGGCTCAGTGGTTAAGGAACACTGACTGCTCTTCCAGAGGTCCTGAGTTCAATTCCCAGCAACCACATGGTGGCTCACAACCATCTGTAATAGGATCTGATGCCCTCTTCTGGTGTGTCTGAAGACAGCTACAGTGTACTCATATAAATAAAATAAATCTAAAAAAAAAAAAGCAGCACCCTTCCATAAAATCACAAGGAAATGTCTCAAAGGACAACTAGTTCTTGCTAGAAGCATCCTTCTCACTTTTTAGCCAGACAAGCTTGTCCATTTATGCTGCCATCTGGGAAGACTGAGAGGGTGCAGTAGGGGGTGGGGTAGGGAGTAGAGTGGGGTGAGGTAGGGGTGGAGTAGGGAGTGGGGTAGGGGGTAGAATAGGGGGCTAATGTGGTCAAAATATATTGTATGCACATATACCCACTGTGGATGCTGCCATGGCCTCACCCTGAGTGCTCTTCCGGAATCAGCTCTCTTCCCTCTTTCCGTTAGAAAAGCAGATGATTTGTTTGAGCTTTCAGCCTGGGCCATGGTGTCGGCTCTCCGAGCAGATGTCTCCACTGCCTAAGTAGTTATGAGTACCTAACCAGAAAAATGCTTGGGGGACCATTTAAAATTGAAAATCATACCACTCAGTGTGCGTGTGCCTGTGTGTTATCTTTAACATATAAACATATATTACAACCAACCATACAATAACCTTATAAACAACCATACAATAATCTTACAAACAACCACACAATAATCTAATTGCTTTATTATTATCTTTTTCTTCTAAACTTCTGTGCAGATGGTCACTCCGTGGCTCTGGTCCTGTGGATCCAGATGTTTATCTCCAGGAATAAGCTGGGCAGGATACAGGGGGAGTCCTGTAACTATAGAATGCACAGGATACCCTTTTAAGCATCTCTACTTGGAATCAACCCTAGACTTCTGCTTGAAGAAAATCCAATGGCTCCTGAAATAACAGGTCTTGGTGAACCAGGAACATCCCATAACTGATACGAGGGTGCCTTAGCAGACAACAACAGGCTGTAGTTACACTGGTTACAGCTTATCTTATGGCCTAGAAAACACTGAGAGATTAAGATGGGTGGAGATCTGGGAAGAGTGAGGGGGTGCAGTAGGGTATGGGGTAGGGGGTAGAATAGGGGACTAATGTGGTCAAAATATATTGTATGAACATATGAAACTCTCAAAGAATTAATCAAAATAATATATTTAAAAAGTGATACATGCTCACCAGAAACCATAGTCTACAGAGCTACATAGATGGCTCTTAAGCACTTCTAAAAGATCAGAGTTAGATTCCCAGCACTGATGTCAGGCACCACACAACTACCTGTAACTCCAGACATGCACGTGGTAAACATAAACACACACAGGCAAAACACTCGTACACATAAAGTATAATAAATCTTTTTTATAAAATGTTTTCATGCAATGTATAATTTGATCATATTTCCCTTCCACACCTCTTCTCAGATCCTCCCCAACTTCCTACCCATCTAACTTTATGTTTTCTCTCTCAAAAAGAAAGCCATAAAAAAAGCAAAACAAACAAATAAAAACTACTAAGACCAAAAAAAAAAATACCCAGACATAATAAAACAAAATAAAAATACCCACTCCACTCAAATATGGAGTTTGTGTTGTGTTAGCAGCCACTCCTGGGGCACAGGGCCTGCCCTGGAGTGTGGTTGATAGACCCACTGACATTTCATTGTAAAAAAAAAAAAAAAAAATGATTTTCCACTTCCCAGCAGGTATCAATTGCAAATAATTCCTGGGTTAGGAGCGAAACCCTGTATCCACTTCATCCTCTCAGTGCCGTGACCCTGTCTAGCGTGAACCTTTACAGATTTACTCTGCATGTTGTCATAGTCTCTGTACCTTCATCAGTGCATCAGGTCCATTGTGTCTGGAAGACATTGTCTCCTTGGCCTCTGGCTCTTACAATCTTCCTGACTCCTTTTTCACATTGTCCTGGAGCCTTGGAGGAGAGGGGTGTTGATAAAGCATCCCATTTTTGACAGGGTGCTCCAAAGTCTCTCATTCTCTGCATGACAGTGGTAGGTTTCTGTATCTACGACCTACTGCATGAATAAGCTTCTCTGATGAGAGCTGAATAATACACTGATCTATGGGTGTTAACAATATGTCATTAGGACTCATTGCTATGTTCCTTTATTGCAGTAGTTATCAACCTTTGGGTTGTGACCCCCTTTGGGGGTCAAATGACCTTTTAACAGGGGTCACCTAAGGACCACTGGAAAATACAGGTATTTACATTACAATTCATAACAGTAGCAAAATTACAGTTATAAAGTAGCAATGAAAAGAATTTTAGGTCACTAGAACATGAGTAACTATATTAAAGGGTCAAAGCATTAGGAAGGTTGAGAACCACTAGTTTAGCAGAATAACAGTAATAAGTTTTCCCCTAAACCCATAGCTTTAGATTCTTGGCCATTGTACCAGTGTGACTTGCAGGCAAGTCATTGTACATTACAATGTTTGTAGCTGTGTGATAGTGATGATTACCTTTCTCCCCAGTACCATACACAGCACCTTCCAGCACCATGAATGACAGTCAGTAGGGGTGAAGCTTTCAGTTTGGTAACAGCTCAACTTCTCTACAAGTGTTGTCTTTGGCAATAGGGTCTTACTGTCACCAGGTTGTGGATAGTAACCAATAGCCTTGGCAATAGCCTGTGATGATTCAGGGGAGGGGAGGTCCATGAGATCTCTTTGGCCAATGACTCAACAAGATGTAACTCATTCCAGGTACTGGAAGTTTTATTTGGTGGCATAATATGTCTAGCTGTGGCATTGGGTATTGATACAACCTCATTTAAAATGCAATGTAAAGCTATAGTAATCAAAACAGTATGGTAGCAGCTCCTAAAAGTCACAGACATGAATAAATCCAGTGGAGGAAAGAACTTTTTCTAAAGAATAGTACTTCAGAATATACATGGAAATCCTAAAAGGTAATTAAGAAGATGACTCAGTTTCAAAAATGGGCCACATACCTTAGCTGACAACTCACCAGATCAGCCACCCAGATGCTGGTGTGCAGGCATGGCTCAGATGGTGGAGGGCATGCTGAGCGTGCACACAGCCCTGGGCTCAACCCCAGCACCCCATAACCTGGGGTGATAGTACACAACTGTAACTCCAACACTGGGGAGGTCAGCACAGGGGGATCTGAAGTTTCACATCAGTCTTGGCTACATAGCAAATTTAAGGCCAGCCTAGGCTACATGAGATCATGTGCCTCAAACAAAACAAAACCAGCTAACTCTCCAAAAAACAGCTGAGATCCAGGACAGTGAACGTTGTTGAGAACGTAGCATCAGGAACACTCACTCACTACTGATAAGACAGTGAGATGGTTCTGCCATTCCATAAAGCAGTCTGGCAGTTTCTCAGAAAAATACGAAATCAACCATCACTTTGCTAACTAGGTCCCTAAAACTGAAGTTTTACATCCCCAGAACGACTGACACAAACATTTGTGGTAGTTTTATTTTTAATTTCCTAAACTTGGGCCATATCAAGCAGTCCTCCAAGGCTGAATAGATAAAAGCTGTGGTACGCCCAACAATGGAACTAGTGGAATAGTGAAGAACAACCATGGAATAGCCATTGAGTCACAAAAGGAAATGGCAGGGGCTTAAATATACACAACTGGGCCACAAAGAAGACTGTCTTGGAAGTTTCTTTGATTCAAACCATATGACATTCTGGAAAAGTCAAAACTACAAAGACAGGAAATGGGTCGGTGGTTGTAAGGATCTGGAGAAGGGCAGGGATAAGGTCAGAGGATGTTCACTGAGATTCCTGTGTATGGAGCTAAGATGGAGGCTGGGCCTGGGGACGGGTGGGTCTTCGACCTCAGCAACTTGGTCAAGATTAAGGCCAGGTTGGGTTATATCTTGATGGTGACTTGTTTGCCTAGCATGGGCAAGACTCAAGACTCAATCCACAGTACAGAAAGGAAGGAAGGGACGGAGGGAGGGAGGGAGGGAGAGAGGGAGGGAGGGAGGGAGGGAGGGAGGGAGGGAGGGAGGGAGGGAGGGATAGAGGGAGGGAGGGAGAGCTATACAGATACATGTCCTTATAAATTTGTCAGCATGCACAGAGCAGAAGTGAGCCCTAAAGTAAATTGATGTTTATGAACATCATGTCAGTGTAAGTTCATTAGTTGGGACAAGTATTCCATGTAGGAGGAGATAAGGTGGGAAGAGTAAGGAGAGGAAAAGGAGTAAAGAGAGGAGGAGAAGGGAGAGGAGGAGCTAAGGGAGAGACAGAGAATGAGAAAGGGGGACATGGAGGCTGATGTTCGCTTGTCTGTAGCAGTCAAAGGTAGTTGGTATATCTAGGTTGGGTACTGGGTTACACCTCTGATTGTAAGGGCATCTTGTTATTGATCATTACTAAGTATGTAAGCCTTTGGATAATTTAAGCATTAGGGTCTCATTTTCTTACTAGGCCCACGTGGTTGCCTGGATGGTCTGGGTAATGCCCAGCCTTGCAGAAACAGCGTGGAAGATTGGCAGAGCCATCTTCCATGCTGGCATCTCATTGATAGCAGGGCTGGTGTTTCTGGCTGGCTGTTTCTAGCTGTGGTGTGCACATGGCCTCCGGCCACACTACATGGCAGCTGAGCTAGGCCAAAGCTTAGATAGTCGGCGTCACCGGTGGTCATTTTTAAAAATATCTCCTTCAACAATTCCATCCCAAAATGAGCTGTTGATAATGGGTTAAAGCCTTGTAAATTGGGGCAAGGCAGGGGAGGTTAGAGGAAAACTAATTAATTCATTAACTTATTTAATGAACCCACAACTGCTTTTCCCCAAGCATGCTCATGCTTAAAGGACTGTTTTGTTGCTAAGCCATACTACTACCATTGTACATTGGCAGGTTTGGGCTTGGTGATTGCATGGCAGCTTCAGAGCCTGCAATGTGTGTGATGGAAGAAGAAACTGCTCACCCGACTGAGGATGCAACTGACAGTGAACAGTCACAAGATCAGGCTCTAAATGCTGACAGAAAACAGGCAGGAGAACTTACAGCAATTCTTCAGTGTGCGAGTTGGGTGGTGTGTCTGTGTTTGTGTGTGTGTGTGTGTGTGTGTGTGTGTGTGTGTGTACCTGTGTGATATGACTGACAATGGACATCTTTAACCCCTTGAAGTCTGAATTCTGTGTGCTCTCTCACCATGACAGTCTCACATTGCCCTTCCATTTCTCATGCCTATGCTTTGTGCTGCTACTGTTATGTATTTTAATTTTTCAGGTTTTATAGGATATTAATCCAATTTCCTTGTGATTAAAGAACATATTTGGTGTGATTTAAGCCCTGTTGATTCCATTAAGACTTATTTTCATAGTCAAGCAGATGGTTTGTATTGGCGGATTTTCCACTCGCCCTTCAGAAGGCCGCTGCTTTGGGATGGAAAGTGCTGGGATGTCAGATGAGGGCCTGCGACTGTGTCGCTCATTCCATGCCCCTGCACACTCTCTGACCACTTATTCTGCCAATTGTTGCATATGGGTATCTTGGGATTTTCTCTGTTTCTTTTTTTCAGTGCCATAACTTTTGCCCCATGTGTTTTGAGATCCTGCATCCAGACATAAATATTTAGGGTTACTTTGCTCTCTTGAAGAATTAACCCATTTATTGTGATGATAATTTATATGCCTGATAATTCAAAAAGTGTACCCTTCCTAATGGTACTATAAGCATTCTGCCTTTCTCTTTTCCCCACCCACCTCCTACCCTAGAAATTTTTTTTTGCTTTGGTTTTGTTTATTTTTGTTTTTTTTAATTTGTTTTGTTTTGTTTTAGATTTATTTTATTTATTATATATATAGCATTCTGCCTACATATATGCCTACAGACCAGAGAGTGCACCAGATCTCATTATACATGGTTGTGAGCCACTATGTGGTTGCTGGGAATTGAACTCAGGACCTCTGGAAGTGCAGCTAGTGCTCTTAACCTCTGAGCCACCTCTCCAGCCCCTGTTTTTTGTTTTTTGGAGTTTTTTCTGTTTTGTTTTGTTTTGTTCTGTTCTGTTTGAGACACGGTCTCATGGTCCTGGCTGGCCTCAAACTCACCATGTAGCACAGCTAGTATTGAACTCCTCGCCCTCTTGCCTTTGCCTCCCCAATGCTAGAATTATATATATGCCACCATACCCAGGCTTTCATTTTGAATGGTGCTACGATGGAGTAAGTTACAGTGGTTTTTATAGACATCATGTAATTGGAGCTTGTTTTATCTATGATCTCTGATCTCTGTTGCTAAGTGTTTAGACCATTTATATTTAGTGTGAATATCAACGAAGTTCCACTGTACACTTTATATCTTCTGAGATAGTGTTTATCTTTGTGGCCCTGGCTATCATGGAACTCCAGCTGCAGAACAAGCTGGCCTTGAACTCATAGAGATCCTCCTGTCTCCTCCTCCTCCTGAGTGCTCGGATCAAAGGTGTATGATACCACCACCTGGCTGACACGTTTTATTTTTGAGACAGAGTTTCATGTAGCCCAGGCCAGCTTTGAACTCACTATATAATTGAGGATAATCTTGAATTTCTGATCTTCCTGCCTCTACCTCCTAAGTTCTGGAGTTACAGGCATGGACCCCCATTCTTTATGGAGCTAAAACTCATCACTTTGTCCATGTTACACAAGCGCTCTATCTGGTGAGCTCCATCTCTAGTCTGCTGTTTGTTTTTATTGACTACGAGTACTACTTAAAATGAGCCAAGATGATAAAATACTGAGATTGATTGAGTCAACACTGGAACATCTACCAGCAGGAGTGAATTATTTCTATACATAACAATTACCTTGAAGGAGCTTGAACTTATTTCCATCTCTTCTTTACATTTATTTATTTGGGAGGGGGTGTCTCTGTACCACTGTGCACAGAGTGGAGGTCAGAGGACCATCTCTCCCCTCACCATGTGAGATCTGGGGGTCAGACTCAGGTTGTCAAGCTTGGTGGCAAGTGCTTTACCCACTGAGCCATAGCCTATGAATTCCTTTGAATTCAGTTTCATGGAATGACTGTGGGTCCGGCTATGAAAAGAGCTAGTGAGCCACACACAGCACACATCTTATCACAGTATTCCTTCTTTTTAACCCAGAAGAAAATAACCTGCTTACTCATCCACCAGATTCATCAGCCTTGGATTCACTACTTTTGACTGCTTCCACAAAAATCAAGTTTATCTTCAGAAGATGAAGCTACCCATCATTTCATCAAGTCTCTTTTTAAAAAGTAACGGTCCCAAACACTCCCATCAATTGTCAAGCAGGTGCGCCAAACACGCCGTGAAAATGGCAGCGTTGTTAGAATAAGCTTTAAGCCAGCTGTCAGGGTGCACTCTCGTAACTCTCCTGCTTGAGGGGGTTGGGCAAGGAATGTAACGACAATGAGGCCAACCTGGGAAAATATAGTGAATTCTAAAGGCAAGATCTTGTCTCAAAGACACAATGATTTGATATTTATTAAAAAAACATCATTGACATTTTTTTATGTTCATACTCTGGAAACTTTATCTCCCAAATAAAGGAGGAAAAAGTGCTTCCTGTTGTGATTTGGATTTTAACTGCCCCTCTACGCAAAAGAAACTTCACCTCTTGAAGGCTGGGTCCCCGACACTTCAGTCAGTGTTCAGAGGCGGGCCCTTAGAAATGTGCCTGGGGCATGTGTGTTTGATGGGTTAAGCCACTTACAGGTCACAGCTTTATGGATTTGGGGGAAGGATCCTTTGTCACAAAAGAAACAGAGAAGCCAGTGACTTTGTTCACTTTCTGCTCTCCACCACCACAGTCTGCCTCCATCCAGGTTCAAAAGCAATGGAACCAGCTGACCATAGACTCACACCTCATAGATTGTGACCGAAAACCAATGTTCATTTCAAGTTATCTACACCACACATTCTGTCAGCGATACATACCTAGCACACACTCTTTCTAAATAAGAGAAGTTCCGGTGGCTTTTCCTTAGAACAATGTTTCAGTTTTACAACCATAGTCGTGATCTATATAGGACTCTGGATTTACTGAAGGAGACGAGTTGCTCCTGTACCTGCAGGCTGAATATCTAGACATGAAAATTTTAGTCCTCGGTACCAAAAGCACAGAGCATGAGCCCAGAGCTTGATGGAAGCACAGGCTCCCTTCGCACCTACTAAACCTGAAAAACGTTCCTATAACAGGATTTCCAAGGGATTTCTAAACAGGGTAACGTTTGAGAAGCAAGGCTTGTCTTCAAAAGACCTAATTTGCAATACCAATGAAATAATGAGGATAGAGATGTCTTTTCTGATAGTAATGACTGTCCTCATGAAGAAAAAGTTACTTCTTGAATTATGTCAGAGTGTAAAGCTCCAAGAAGGCTGCAGCAGAGTTTACTTGGACAGGAGACCCGGACTAATTGAAGACACTGGCAAGCATTCACGGTGGTTCGCCAGGCCAGGTTTTAGGACATCACATGTCCCAGGGGCCTCAGAGAAGGGAAGGGAGCTGGAGACTTCTTGGAGGACCCCAGACAGGCTTGGGCAGTGTGTGAGTTCTACTGAACAAATCGGGTGAAAAGCGGCTGTGAATCCATTTCCCTTCTGGAGTAAGCTGGGAAATTCTGTATCACATAGAACTGCCTTGCATAGCTTAAAATTGCTTCCATCTGAGTTAAACGGTCTCCTCTCCTTTCTTCTAATACCAAACTACCTAAAAGCTACATCTAAAATTCAGTAAGAAAAATGACAATAAAAACAGGTTTGGGGGCTAGAGAGATGGCTCAGTGGTTAAGAGCACTGACTGCTCTTCTAGAGGTTCTGAGTTCAATTCCCAGCAACCACATGGCAGCTCACAACCATCTGTGTTTTTAAAATTATTTTATTTATTTACATTCCAGACATTGCCCCCTTCCAGGCTCCCCTCTCACAGTTCTTCATCCAATTCCCCCCCCCCTCTGAGAGGGTGCTTCCCCCCACCCCACCCCCAACATCCTCCTTCTCTGGGGCTCAACTCTCTACAGGATTAGGCAAGTCCTCTCCAACTGAGGGCAGACAAGTCAGTCCTCTGCTACATATGTGCCAGGGGCCTTGGACCAGCCTGTATATGCTCTTTGGTTGGTGGCTTAGTCTCTGGGAGCTCCGAGGGGTCAAAGTTGAGACTGCTGGTCTTCCTGTGGGGTTGCCATCCCCTTCAGCTGCTTCAGTCTTTCCCTTAACTCTTCCACAGGGGTCCCCGGCCTCGGCTGTAAGTATCTGCATCTGTCTCAGTGAGCTGCTAGTAGGACCTCTCAGAGGACAGCCATGCCAGGCTTCTGTCTGTAAGCACAACGGAGCATCAGTGATAGTGTCAGGCTTTGCTGCCCCGAATGAGATGGATCTGTAATCAGATCTGATGCCCTCTTCTGGTGTGTCTGACGAGAGCCACAATGTACTCACATGCATAAAATAAATAAATAAACCTTTTAAACAAAACAACAACAACAAAACCAGGTTTGAGGTTTTTTGATTTATTTAATATTTCTACTGAGAGACAATGAATCACAATTCAGAATACCAGCAAGAAGCAGTATCTTGAAGCCACATTCAGGGAAGCAAGCTAAAGACACAGAGCTATGGTAGACAGTGTTGTTCCAAAATGGAGCCCGTTGCCGTTCTCCAGATCCAACAGATATGTAGCCAGTGGGCCATCTGTTCACCGTCAAGGGATGGTTTGTTTTATTTTACAAGGAAGAGGCATACTGGGGAATGAAAGTGTGCTCCTCCATTCCCTCTAGAGCAGTGGTTCTCCACCCTCCTAACACTCCAGCCCTTTAATACACTTCCTCATGTGGTGCTGACCCCCAACCACCAAGTTATTTTTGTTGCTACTTCAGAACTATGATTTTGCTACTGAGAAGAATTATAAAGTAAGGCTGGGCAGTGGTGGCACACGCCTTTAATCCTAGCACTTGGGAGGCAGAGGCAGGTGGATTTCTGAGTTCGAGGCCAGCCTGGTCTACAGAGTGAGTTCCAGGACAGCCAGGGCTACACAGAGAAACCCTGTCTCGAAAAACCAAAAAAAAAAAAAAAAAAAAAAAAAAAAAAAAAAAAAATTATACAATGAGTTTTGAGTCAGCCTAAGCTGGAACATGATTCCTGTTTAGCAAAATAAAAGGAAAAACTATTTAGAATGTAGTCAGGAATTATGCTAGTTTTGTAAAGTGATGGTTGTGGGTTCTCCTCCAAAATCCAGGACTTCAATAGTGCTGGAGAGTTGGCTAGGTTTCCAATACCAGGAATGGTTTCTGTCTTGTTGAGCAGATTTTAAGATCAATTTGAGAACTATTGGTTATTGCCAATAGTGGGCCACTATTATAGCATTAGGGAATTGTCCTGTGGCAGTCATCATTGTGGTTGATAGGTATCGTATAGCAGTGTAGGACTATTGATTACTTCCCTCCTTTGGAAGGTAGCATGGTGCCTACTTGTACCATGAAAGCTAATCCTGAGGGAGTGATTTTCAGGTCAGTTCCAGCTCAGAGGCTTCTGGGTTCTGTGATTAAAGTAAGATTTTTTTTCAGCAATACTTACCTTCCACCTCTGGGAGGCAACCAAGAGCAATAGTCTTAGGGTTGTACTGCCATGAACAGAAACCATGACCAAGACAACTCTTATAAGGATGACATTTAATTGGGGCTGGGTTACAGGTTCAGAGGTTCAGAGGTTCAGTCTATTATCAAGATAGGAGCATGGCAGTATCCAGACAAACATGGGGCTGGAGTAGCTGAGAGTTCCACCTCTTGTTCCAAAGGCAGCTAGCAGAAGGCTGACTTCTAGGCAGCTAAGACAAGGGTTTAAAGCCCACACCTACAGGGACACACCTATTTCAACAAGATTATACCTCCTAATAGTGCCACTCTCTGGGCCAAACATATACAAACCATCACAGCCTATGTCGTGGGAATCTCCTGGACTACCTTGATCGAAAGGAGCCTTCTCATGCCTGGTGTTGGAGAGTTTATCAGATAAGTTACGGCTCTTAGGGGAGAATTTTCAGCCCAGAAAGGAAGATACCTATTAAACTAATATGTATACATAATTCCGTATTATTATATGTAATTTTAGGTAGATGAATAATGTCCCATATAACTTCTTCAGACATCCTTACGGTTATTTTAGCATTTCTCTCCTTCTTCTGTACTTATCTCCCTCCCCCTCCCCAATTAAAGTCCCACCTCTTTTCCCATGTCTCCCTTCAAGTCACTTGTAGCTCACTCTTCCCTCTCTTGCTTCTCTCTCACACTTCGAAGGCCCTGTTGACTTTTCTGGTTTCTCCTTAATACTCATAGATAAATGTAGTCCCCCCACCCCCACTTGAGAGAAATTTCTTTTTGCAGCAGAATTACAGAAAAACACAACTGATCAAAACTCATAGAGTAAGAGATCACGTGGTTCCAATAGATAATCTGTAACTTGAGAAGAGGCTGTGGAAACATTGTAAGTGCTAGAGGAACAGGACATTACTGAGAGATTGTCTCTCCTAGAAGTGTGAGAGAGGCCACACCCATGAAGTCTCATCAATACGGATGCCTGAGCAAGACCTGAACAATGGCGATGCCAACAGACATGCTGGCACGAGAGGAGGAGAGCTCATGGAACTCAAGTCTAGCACTGCAGACAACTTGGGAGTGCCAAGAGTAGGAGAAACGCTCTTCCTCAGGGAACAGACCTCTGATTGGCTATCCAATACCAAGTGACCAGCTCTGAGAGTATATACATACAGGTAACATTATACAGATGGAACAGGTTATATTTATGTATTTAGGAAAAATTGTGTGTGTGTGTGTGTGTGTGTGTGTGAGAGAGAGACAACAACTAAAGAAACATGTCATGAATCTGAGAAAGCAAGGGAGGATTCATGAAAGGGACTGGAGTGGGAAAAGGAAAGGGGAAATGATATAATTATAATTTCAAACAATAGAAGTTATAAAAAAAAAAGGAGAAATGAATAAGAAAAGAGAGGCTAAAAATAATACCCAGGCAGAGATACAGCTCACTGGTAGAGCATGTGCCTAGCACAAGCAAAGTTCTGGGGTTTGACGCTTAGCATTACAATAAATAATACGAGAACTACATTGTAATTTTTTTTTTTTTGGAACGAGATCTTGCTGGTGCACAGACAGGCAATCCTCCTGCCTCAGTGTCCTCAGCATTAGGATTATAGGTGTGAGCTACTCTCTCAGGTCAACACTGGCTTAACAGGCCTCCAGGCATCCCTTACTCTTGTACCTAGGACCTGTTTATTGTTAAGTTAAACCAGTGAGTTGACCAGAACTGAGACAGTGCCACAGCTGAGCTGCCACTCAGGGACTAAAGAGCAGGCAGAGGTTAGACATGGGGATTGAAGGAATGATTCATATCCTGAGTGGGATGAGGCAGGGGAGTGATGTCACCAGGAACTCAGGACAGCAGATAATTTGCAATGTCAACTGTCTACTTCTGGAATTTTGCATTTAATATTTTTGGTTATTTTAGGCAACAAAACCCATTGAAAACAAGTCACACGTAAGAGAGAGAGCAACTGTCCTATCTTACAGCTCTGCTGACCTACTGAACTGCTCTTTCTATGTGGGGGTTAGGGGGAAGTCTCCCATTAGATCTTGCTGTTTGGTAATTGTGACAAAAATACTTGGGAAACAATTTAAACGAGGGTAGGGTTTATTCTGGCTGATGGCTTCAAAGACTTCAGCCTGTGGTTGGCCATTGCTTTCTGGGCTATTATGATGGAGAGCGTGCTGGCAAGCAGAAGCAAGGTAGCCAACCTCATGGCAGACAGGAGTGTCACAGAGGGGCCAGACAAGTCAAGCCCTTTAAAGGCATGGCCCAGGTAGCCTGCCCCTTTAACTGGACTCCACCTCTTAACAGCCATTTAGCTCCATGGTCTAATCAACTCTCAATAGCACCAACATGGTGGGGGTTATGCCTTCAAAACAGAAGCTTTTGGAGCTCAGCGGTTGAGGGACATTTTATATCCAAATCCTAACAGCCACGCTTCTAGAGATGGGAAGACTGGGTCAAAGGGCTTGGCTATCTTTTAGGTACATCCTGTCTACTGCAAAACCATCCTCCAGAACGCCAGTGAATTGCACATTCATCATCGGCATGTTGGAGTGTCTTCATACAGTTTGCCATGTGAAAATTAGTGTGAATTTGCTTAAAAGCTTTGATAGGTCTATTTTTACTCTGTCTGGCGACCATCTGCAGGGTCCCCTCCCTGTGCAGTGCTGCACAGCCTGTGTCCTTTTTCCTTCTTCTACCCTCTAGAACCAACCATTAAGTATTATTCCGGCTTGGCCAGGTACTCCGTACCTCCCCTCCCCCGCCCCTGCCCCCGCCCTCGCCCTCGGCCCCGTCCCAACCTGAGGCAGTCTCAAGAACCTTCATTCTGGTGATCAACAAAAGGAAAGCATGAAGTGCCGTGGTCAAAAACCAACCAGGGACAAGATGCAGCGGTGGGAGATGGAGAGGGCTTGCTGTTTTGTATGGAGAAAGGCCTCACTGACAAGGCAGCAACGTAACAAGCATTTGAAGCAACGAGGCAGGCGGTAAACGTGTGTGCAGACCATTTCAGGAAGTGCACGTGGGCTGAAGACACACTTAGGAAGTACGAACGGCAAGGGAAAGCAGGAAGGAGGCCAGCCTCTGAAAGAGGTATTTGTTTTTAATGTTTGCCTTTTCTTTTTGCTCTGAATTGGAGATCACCGTTCTAGCCTGCTTTCTTAAAATGACTGATAAGTGTTCTGATTATAAAAATCCAGGAATCTGGCCACACTCTTACTCATCATCACGCTTGCTGAGAGAGTGTAAGTGAATCCAGAAAAGCCAACACATATTAATGTATGGGAGTTGCTCAGGATACTTCTAAGTGCTCAGCTTAGTATTCTAGCATCCATCATTAGAGCTAGCCTGGTCATCACTGGTCTGTGATGTGCTAACGACTGCATGGCCTTAGAGGCCCCAAGAAAGCCAAAGGCCACAGCCACATGCTGTCCCAGATCCTAGGTGAGATGACCAATATGCCACACCCATTGCCCTAGACCATCAGGACGGAGTCAGCTCATGGAGCTAGTAATACTACCATCACCTTCCTTCTAGAAGGTTCTAACTGACACCTTGTACAACACAACTACTCAGTAAATTTTGACACGGGTTCTTACTGAACACAGAAAATGGGCCAGTGAGATGTCTCAGCTGGTCATGGAAGCCTGGTGACACCCATTCAATCCCTAGAAGGCACATGAAAAGCCAAACATGGCGGCATACACCTGCCCTCCCAGAGCTTCTACAGCAGGACTGGAGGTGGAGCTAGGAGACCTGGCCAGAAGCTCAAAGGCCAGCTAGCCAGACGTGCACAGTACAGCAACAGAAAACAAGACCTTTGTTTGGAGTTGTCTTCCGCCCTCCCCACATGGGTGCCATGGCATGTGCTGCCTCCCTCACCAAATAAATGACAAGTAAGATTGATTTTCTGTGCATGAGTGCTTTGCCTGCATGTATGACCATATACCATGTACATCAAGTGTTTGAAGAGGCCAGAGAGGGCACTGGATCCCCTGGGAATATAGATGGTTGTGAGCTGCCATGTGGTTGCTGGGAATTAAACCTGGGTCCTCTTAACTCAGACTCAACCAAGTGGTTTGTTCCTCTTCAAGTGCTTGCACTGGTAAGACTGCCGACCCTTTAATGCTCCACAGACCTCGACCTGACCATCCAAGTTCTGGGAGTGGCTGAGAGTCCATTTCTTTTGAATGGGATTTATTGGAGCAGATAACAGTGTTCACAGTCCAGTACAGCAGCATTTCATCCTGCTGCAAGCTCCTCCAGGCACAGATTAATTTACACAACATTCAAGAGTTCATTTCTTATGAATCCGAAACTCCTTCTGAATTCCCTGGGCACGCTGACTTCCAGTTTTCACCCGCGAGTGCTTTTGGCGATGCTTGGGTGGGCACTGAGTAAACTCACACAAACCCTCAGAATCCCAGAATTTACCAGTCTGGGCAGGAAGTTTGGAGGGCTCAAGAACAGTGTTTTGGAGCCATTTGTCCCTGAATGTTTAACATGATTATGAACCAGAGACGGGAGTTCAAACATTTCATTTTCAAAACGACAGAATTTACGTGTACAGAATAACACTAGTTGGTATCCTTAAATGGCCCTCAAGCTAATTATTTATAGCAATACAATTTTTTGTTAGAGCCAAGCTGGACCGTGGAGATGGCTCTGTGAATAAAATACTTGCTTGCCTTGCGAGTATGAGGACCAGGTAAAAGCTGTACAGGCCTGAAGAACACCTGTAATCCCAGCACTCAGCGATGGATCCCTGGGGCAAGCTGAAGAGCTAGACTAGCCCCAGCCGGGGAGCTCTGAGTTTAGTAAGAGACTCTGCTTCAGTAAATAGAGAGCAACTAAAGACACCCAATGCCATTTTTCAGGCCTCTGTGTGTGTGTGCCCGCGCACGTGCGCGTACACATTTTGCATGCACACTGCACACATACACTTGCACTCCAACATTCATACACACGGGAAAAGTGTAGTGGCTTCAAAGAGAATGGCTCCCATGGGCTCATATATTTGCATGCTTAGTCCCCAGTTGGTGAATTGTTTAAGACGGAATAGGATTTGAAGGTGTGGCCTTGTTGGAGGAAGTACGTCACTGAGGGGCGGGCTTTAAGGTTTCAAAAGCTCACAAGAGGCCCAGGAGCTCTCTTCCTGTGGAGTAAGATGTAAAGTTCTCAGCTACTGCTCCAGCCACCATGGCTTGCCACTCTCCTCCCCGCATGATCACGACTAACCCTCTCAAATGGTAAGCACGCCCACAATTACCTTCTAAGAGCTGCCTTGGTCACATAGAGAAACCCCAACTATGGCAAAGAGCTACATCTTCCTCCTCAGGTTAGGCTCTGCTCTGTGGTGTACTACAGATACCCAGACAGTAAGGGTGGCATCAGCACGTTGGGGCCACCCAAAGGAGCTGCCTGTGCCTAGAAGTGCTATCTGCACTGTGCAACATACTGGCCAGACATCACAGTGGCAGCAGGGCACACAAAACCATGACCAATGCATCCGAGGACTGAACTTTTAAGTTGGAGTTCATCTAAACAGTGCCCTGCGGCTGGGAGTTAACACGAACACAGCCCTCATCCTCTCGGAGACGCAGCGATGTTCAGCTAACACAAAACGGGGTGGGGAGGGGCTGGTTGAGTGCTCTTTGTTGTTAAATTCTAGTTTGTCTTTTGAAAAGTTTTGTTTTCATGTGTATGCGTGCTTGCATGTGTGTCTCTGAAACATTTGTGTGCACAATGCACCCTGAGGCCAGGGGGAGCTGTATCTCCTGGAACTGGGGTTACAGATGCTGTGAGCAGCTTGATGCAGGAGCTGGGGCGCAGCAAGTGCTTTTAAGAAACCGAGCCAGCTCTGCAGCCTTGCTGAGTACGTTTAAGAACAAGAGCCTCACTAGCAAACAGTACTTTACAACCCTTGTAGAGCAAAGGAAGAAAGTCCACGTGCGGATACATATCTGAAGCCCTCATGGGCCAAACCAAATGCTTGTAAAATCAGCTGTTCCTAAGAGAAGAAAAGTATTTGGGCTGGCAGAAATGTTCCCTATAAATGCCACGACCTTCACTGAATTCTAGTCAAGATATATCTTAACCACATGCTAATAATTTCCATTTAATTTTGTGAAACCAAGAAAACATTTATAACATAACAAGGGTAATGAATGACAAATTCTGTTAGGTGTGAACATAATTTTTAGGGTAAAACATGACATCACACATTTTAGCTCTTTAGCATATAAGATAACAAAACATACATGTTCAAACACCATTAATTTATTAGGGAGAAAAAAAAATCCCAAATTAAGAGGTGAGTTGCTCTTACTTACATATCACATTAAGGAAAAGTAAATCCTGAGAGACCAGGGCTCTTTTAATCTGACAGTCAAATCAGACAGACAAAACACAATGTAATAGAAATGAAAATTTCCTCTTCCCATAAAACCAAATGTGGGGATGAAATGTAAAAATTGCAAATATAAGAGTCAGACGAATCTTCAATATATATGCTTTCCAAAGTTCCATCTCAGAGGCAGGATGAGGGATTCAGGGGCAACAATCTCTGAATGAACGCTTTACCTTCAATTCTTCGCTTCACTGACTTCTGACAGTTTGGCAAATTGGGGGTCATCACATTTAAGAGAAATGTCAGCAAGGCTTCACAAATGTGATCGGAGAGGATAATACAGACTCCGAATGCCCGTGCCACTCTCTGAAGCTTCTCGGCAGGCCTTCCTTTAGACAGTGTGATACTTTTAGAAAAAGTATCACCCAGCTACAAAATATTGAAAGCAGCACTGAAAAGCCGTGCACCCCAAACTTGAACTTTACCTTTCGTTCTCTGGATGATTGAGGGGATGGATATATTTGAGTATGGGGTGGCAGATTGGGATCGAGATTAACTTTAAGAAATTGTGATTCTAATTCCTTCGGGAACCAACCTCTTTGACAATGGATACTCTTGGCCACCAAGATGTTCCCCTTAGTAAGGATTTCTTGGGCTGCCAAGATGGCACACAGGGTAAACGTGCTTGCCCCACAAACCTGAATACCTGAGTTCCACTCCCTGGAACACATGTAAAAGTGACTGGTGACTCAAGTTTGTAATTCCAGTCTACTACTGGGCGATGAGGCAGGAGCAGCTTGCATATGTAGCAACTGTGACGTGGCAAACACAAGACATGACCTAATCATATGCTCATTGTCACTACTGAATTCTGTGAAACCAAGAAAACATTCATATGTAACAAGGATAATGGATGCAGATTCGGTTAGATGGTGTGAACATAATTTTGGGAGGTATTACGATGCTTTACAAACAAAGGGGGAATTTGCAGAAATTAATTCCTGCAAAGTTGTCCTGACTGCCATGAACCTGCTAGAATGCATAGACACTTGTTTTCTCTCTCTCTCACACACACCATCAATAAATAAATTAATTGCTTTTTTGGTTTTGGTTTTTCCAGACAGGGTTACTCTGTGTAGCTCTCTGGGTGGCCTGGAACTCGCCCTGTAGACCAGGCTGGCCTCCACTAATGGAGTGCTGGCAGACTGTAATTTAAAAAGAAAATTAAAACCTGGATAGTTTATGCCTTTCTTTAAACTAAGGTCTAGTTTTTCCAAATTCTTATCTTTGTTTTCTTTGTTTATCTAAGTCTTGCTTTGGTCCACAGCATTTAAACACACAGACGTGTGTCCCAGCCACTGAACTCAGGTTGTCATCAGGCTTAGCAGCAAGTGCTTTTTTTTTTTTTTTTTTTTTTAATTGGATATTTTATTTACATTTCAGATGCCATCCCCTTTCCCCATTTCCCCTCCCTAGAAAACCCCTATCCCATGCCCCCTTCTCCTTTTTCCTTTAATCAATTTTTTAAAATGTTAACCAAAGGCTTTATAAATTTGGTAATGCTCAATATCAATCAGAAGTGTAACCCAATACCCAACCTAGATATATCAATTATCTTAGACTGGTGGAGACACATGAACATCTGCCTCCATGTCCCCCACTCTCTTTCTCTCTCTTCACCTAGCTCTTCCTCTCCTTCTCCTCTGCCTCTCCTTACTCCTCCTCTTCCTCTCTGTACTCTTCCCACCTTAGCTCCTTCTACATATCACCCTTCCTGTTAAAATAAAACTTTTCTCTCAAAATACAATTAGAGCACAGCTATACCAATTTGTGTCAGTAAGGTACAAGATGGACCCAATACATAGTCCATCATTTTGTTGACTAAGCAGAACCTCTGTCATCTCTCCTAACTAAGAGACTTAGTTCTGAACCTGGCTATTTTTCTTGGCTTTAGAATGAATGTCAATTGAAAAGCATCCTCTCAAATCTTTTCTCTCAAAGTCAATAGTCAGGATTGGCTATGAGACTATAGGTCTTCAACCCCGTCAGAAATCCAGAATGACTGAGTTGACTGAAATTGTGGGAAGCACAAAGCATAGCTTCTAAAACTTAGCCAATTTATGGAGACCACCGAACACCTGGACAGACCTTATACTACAAAACGTTGGAGCATCCAATCTTCAGCCTTCTGGCAAGCGAGTGCTTTTATCTAAGCCATTTCATTGGCCCTGGTTTAAAATTGTAATTTGGCTTTAGTTCAGAGGAAAAAAAATGGGGTCATCCATTTCCTGGTTTCACACACATTTCCAGACACAGTGCATCCTTTTATGCCTAATTTATATAAAGTCTCTAAAATACCAGAACTAGAAAGGCATACTTTCAAATTATTATTTAAGGTTATAGGCTTAACCCAAATAAGATTAAAAAATTCAAAGAAATATGAGGAACTGGTCTTTTTGTATATGTATGTGTGTATGTACTTATTCACACGAGTATAGTGTAAAATATGTATATGGAAGGGGTCAAAGGGGTCAATCTCAGTCCTGGCAGTTCACCTTGCTTGAGACAGTCACTTTGTTGATCACCTCTGACCTCTGTGCACATCAAGCCAGCCTGCCTTTGAGCTTCTAGGCCTCTCCTGGGTCTGCCTCCCACTTCACAAGAGGACTGGAATTGCAGACCTGTGGAAGGGCACCCAGCCTTACACAAGCTCTTTAGAATTCCGTTCAAGCCTTTTGTGCTTCACTCGCAAGCACTTCTTTAGGTCCTAAAAAAATATGTATGCTATTTGGAGTAACTTCTGGATATCTGTTTTAAGGATTTAATTATTGCTATTCAATTATATGAAAAATTCAAAAGAGTTTTACTAAGTTCACTGGATACAACTAGCTCTTTCCCATATGCCAATGGCAGGGAATGATGACTAAGGCTGGGAGGAACCGGGAACCAAGAGGTAAGTCACAACAGGTCGGTAGTTTTAAGAAGTGAGGGATCTGAGCCCATGAGAACAGAGAGGGAAGTTCTGGGTATCACTTATGCATGCTGGGAACTGTTCCTGCTGTGGATCACGCCCAGGCTTGCCCACGCCAGGCAAGTACTTTACTACTGAGCCCTGTCACAGCTCAACCATTGTAGTTCTTTTTGTTTTGTTTTTCCAGACAGTGTTTCTCTGTTTTGCCCTGGCTGTCCTGGAACTCACTCTGTAGACCAGGCTGGCCTCGAACTCAGAAATCTGCCTGCCTCTGCCTTCCAAGTGCTGGGATTAAAGGTGTATGCCACCACTGCCTGGCAACCATTTTATTTCTTAAAGAAAGTTAATTTTTTACATATACTTGGGGGACAGGAACTTACCACACCACACAAGTGGCATAGTCAGCTTTCTGTATCCATGTGGGTTCTAGAGAGCAGTTTCAGATTGGAAGGCTTGGTGCCAGAACTCAGTGAGCTACCCCGCTGCCCCAATGTCCTATCTTCAGAGAGCTGAGGCTCTCTGTAGTGAGTTTCAGGCCAGCCTGAGCCCCACAGAAAGACCTTCTCAAACATGAACACAGGATAACAAGCATGCTCCCTACAGTGCACAAAGCACACCACAAATTCTCAGGATTTCCCACCAAGTATCATTTCTGTATTGAAAACTACTGTAACAAATCCTTTAATCAGAGATTTATTTTTTGTTTCCACATTCCAGTTTTCTATAATACATGAACTTCCAGCTCAGAAAGTCTGGAGACCCTGAGCTCACAGGGTGTGAGGCCGTGTGTCTGGCACTCTCCCCAGCAGGGCAGCCACCACTCCCACACAGCTCATAAGCTGTCTGGGCAGACAGCTGCAGCTTTTCACTGAGTCTGTAGTTACTAAACTGAATGTCCTTTCTCTCGACATCTCAGTCACCAGCTAGCTCTTTGCTTTCATAATGTGTTAGAGCCAATATACTATGCTAAGTGCCCACTTGAACTGCAAGACATCAGACACACTGTTGGCTCTGAGAACACACAAAACCACAACACACGCTTCAGTGTAAGAGATTTACTTCTCTCTCAAAGTAAAAGGTATCCCATGGTTCACATTTACACAAGTAGTGCCTTCTCTTAAATAAATTAAAAACAAAATGTTATCCTGCCTGTAAAATTATAAATATTTCTAGTCCATACTACAGAATGGTAAAACATTTACAAATGCATTATTTCCCAGTAAATAAACACTATGGCACTGAAGCCAGTTTTAAAAAAAAGTCATACATCTAGGATTATGTTTTTAACATTACAAAAATTAAACTAAATAAGGAAAAAGATAAAAGAGAGAGAAGAAATTTTACAAAGTGGCAACAACTATGATCTGAAAGATGTGGAGATGTCTTCTCTCCACTCAGTAAGTGTGCTGCTTCTGGAATGAACATCTGCTTCTGGACAATGACATCAGAAGAGTGCACCTCTCAGTGTTCCGTCAGAGCCACAAAGGACACAGAAATACTTTCCCAACTGGGCAGGAAAGACAGCCCTCAAAACACAGTGACTGTTTACAAATCACACAACAAGGTTTAGCCAGAATACTCAAGATTAGAACTTTGGTGGACCAAACTTTTCAGCTGTAACCTAAGATACAAGTCCACAGGGACATGTCGTGCCATGTTAAGAAAGAAAACATGATTTCATGGTTCAACACGGACTGGCTGAAATGAGACTGTGGGTGACCTAAGCAGCAGTGTCCCTTCAGAAGCACAAAGACATGATTAGAAGAGAAGTCTGAGTCCTGCGGCCTGCCCGTCCCATTGCTCAGCACATGAGAGACACATCCCATCCATCTGCAAAGGCTCGGCTTCTGGATGGCACTGACCCCTTCAGTGGGGAGGAAGACATCTCCACGTCCCAAGTGACTCATTCATCCTATCTACAGGATCTCAAGATCTACATGTCGAACTTCAGGATTTCGTTTCTGGAAAGGAAAATATTTCCACATTATTCATAGCTAAACAAAACCTTCCCCCTCCTACCCCGCCACCCCCAATTCTTTCTGATCACTGGACTAGAGCAACTAAAAACATCTGTTATCCTAGCAAGTAGAGTCTATGCATAAGAAAAAAAAGATCAATGTGAATATATTATAAACAATACAGGAAGCAGCCCTGCTCCCTGAATCTGTTCATGTATTAATACAAAGATGCTTTACGGTTCTCGTGTATGTCAAGCATAGAAGCACTAAAAATCGTAATGTCCCTTTCATAGTGAAAAGAAAATCACTGCAAAACAATACCAATCTGAATGAACATGTTCCTAGCACTGCTTGATATAGTTTGGTAATCCATATGATCGAAGGCAAGTCTGTGCTAAAAAGTGGAGATTAAGTTTTTAAAATAAGTCTGTCCTCATCCCCCTCCCCCGCCCTGACACACACACATACATACACTTATAACTGATAGTTATAGGTACCTGTAACTGATATGATATAATGTAACTGACAGTGAAGCACCACAGCTTTGGAACTGAATACCAACTGTAATCACAACAATGTCCACTGAGATTCCTAGACTCGGCCTGGACAAGGGCTTGTTGAGTGGCTTACATTAAACTTAACAGTGTGACTTTTGTTGTCATTGGGTTTTTGTTTGTTGGAGACAGGGTCTCTCTATATAACCCTGGCTGTCCCAGAAATCACTATGTAGACTAGGCTGGGATCTACCTGTCTCTGCTGGAATTAAAGGCCCACGCCATATGATCAACTATTTGAATGTTCTTTACAATGAAGTGATATTTAAAAAACAAACATCAAACAAACTTAAGTTTCTGTTTTTTTTTTTTAAACTCAGGTTAGCCAGAAGAGACAGTCGAATAAAACTCATTTCATATTCTTTAATCAAAACTATCAAAAGCATCACAGACCGGACACAGAGACATACAGGGGATCCAGCTATCTTTAAGCTAAGTGACTGGAGATGGCTCAGTAGTAAAGAGCTGTTGTTCTTACAGGGCCCAGGTTCAGCTCCAAGAAGCCACACAGTAGCTCACAGCTGCCTGTACCAAGTACCAGAGGAGCCGATGGCCTCTTCTGATACTGTCCATATGTGGACCACAAACCTACACACATATAGGCAAAACACCCATACATATAAAGTGGAAATAATTTTTTCTTTTACTATATTACTAGTAACAGAGCTAATAAGGCAGCACTCCCTCCAACTGCACAGAGAGCACAGACACTGTAAGGGCGTGCCCAGCACTGTAGTCTAGCTTTCCTAATTCTTTCACGAAATCTCATGTTTTTTTGAGGCTTTTTTTGGGGGGTTCAGGGGGTGAGAGACAGGGTTTCTCTGTGTAGCCCTGGCTGTCCTGGAAATCACTCTGTAGACCAGGCTGGCCTCGAATTCATAGAAATCCACTCGTCTCTGCCTCCCAAGGGCTAGGATTAAAGACGTGCACTACTACCACCACCCTGCATTAAAATATTTTCTATTTAAAGACAAAATATTTTTTACTTTCTTAGAGGCCAATAGGATCAACAGTGACAAAAATACAAGAGGTTCAAACCATTATTCTCTACTTTACTGGCTGAGTTCACTTTATTAATTCATCATATCCGTGCCTGTGACATTGTTATGGAGTAAAACAGAGTACACATGTGTACATCTGACAGACTTAGCATGGTGTTTACATGGAATCAGGACTCCAAAAACAATTAGCAGAAAACGATTTCTTGACAAAGAGATAGATCTTACCTTCAGCTCTTTCTCAAGCCTGTCTACTTCAGCTCCTAGAGTATCAATAATATTTTCTCCATGTTTAAGCATAAAGGCTTCTAATTGTTCAGGAGTTTTCACTTCTTGAATTTCCTATAAAGAAAACAAAAGCAGAAAAACAGAATTTTAAAGTTATGGTGGTATATGCATAATTTGTAGTACCATTAAGTCTAATGAAAAATAAAAACTTTAGGCCAAGGCACTGAACCACCCATTTCTAAACAACTTGGGAAGAATGCTACGCAGAGTGAGCGTTGCAAACTAACGGTAAGGCAGACCTTCAACAAGGATTGCTAGGACAATGCTCTTCCATGATGAGACAAACAGCTAACTTCTACTTCAGTCTAGGAAGTAAACAATTCAAAACACATTAAAAGATTTCTTTTCTTTCTTTCTTTCTTTCTTTCTTTCTTTCTTTCTTTCTTTCTTTTTTTTTTTTTTGGCACAAGATAAATAGCATAGAAGAGCTGGACATAGTTCCAGGGGATCTCAGCTCTGGAGGTAAAGACAGGAGGATGGAGCACTAAGATCTCTGGGTGCAGTGGGCATACCATATGGTCTCTCTAAGTTAGAGGCCATCCTGGTCTACATAGCTAGTTCCAGGCCAGGCAGTCCTACATGGTGAGACTTTGATGCAATGGAAAGTACTGTCCTGAATGTGGGAGAAATGGACAAGCTTTGCAAGTTAATTTGTCAGTATCTACGGAAGCCAAAGAGTGTGCATCTGGTACTCTTCATCCTTCCTAAGTCTAGCTGCCCACACCACATCCTTCCCACCCTAAGGAGACTTTCACACATGACCCAGGACACATGTAACAACATCACCAGGTATCACTTCTTCTTCTTTCCTTCTGAGATAGGATGTAGCTGAGGATGCCTTAAAATCACGATCCTTCCCCCGAGCCTAGAACTCCCAGTGCTAGGATGAGAGATCTGTGCTAACACACATAGCCTGGAGCACTATCTTTCACATTTTAACAGGGAAAACAGTATCAATCTCCATTAGAAACAGGAGATGCAAATTGTGTCACTTCACATTCCTAGGCTGTAGTAGCAGTGACAGTAAATGATCTAATGACCCTAAAGCATATAAACCAGCAAGGATCTTAGACATACTGTTAGGCATTTGTATAGAATCACACAATATAAAACCATTTATATTTATATACTATACATACATTTATGTCAGATACTGTGGAACATTCAAAATGTGATATATTACACTAAAAACATGTAGTCCAAAACTCAGAATGAAAGTAACTGGTATCAAGTTCAGCATATTAGTTAACTCTGGGGGTGAAAATAAGACTTAGCAAACCCTGAGCCTGTTTCTGTCATTTTTGTAAGGACCTTAAACAAGCACACACATGATGGATGCTTCTAAGCTGGAAACCCTACATGGTCTGACGCCTACAACACTGTGAGCGCTCATGTGACAGAAAGGCCTCTGGGCAGGGATGGGGCTCCATGGTGGGGTCTGTGTGGCTGCAGGAAGCCCTGCCCTCAGTCCCAGCACATATCCCAGGCATGGTGGCACATATGCAACCCTAGCACTAGGGTGAAGGAGCAGAAGCTTCAGAAGTTCAGTTATCCTGAGGTACACAGTGAGTTTAAGGCCAGACCATGGCTCAAACAAAGGAACAAAGTACAATGATGCCAAAGCACCAAGCCTTTGACTTTTGAATTAAGAATACTCAATACATGCAAATATTTTTTTAAAAAAGGATTTGGAAAATCAGAAATACGGTCCCTAGTATTTTCTATAAGGATACTCAACCTTTGTAGCAAATGCTAAGATCAGACAAAACCAAATAGTAACATTTGTTCTGTTACTGCTGGCTTCTATAAATTGTTTCTTAAATTGTAGCATTTCCCTGTTATCTTTGATAAAAGGTCCACAGGTTGCTAAAAACCACACAATACATATATATCTTATTTTTTTAAGTTACTTTATGTGCACTGTCTCCGAGCATGTCTGTGAAGATGTCAATCTCCTGAAGCTGAAGTTACAGACATTGTGAGCTACCACGTGGATGCTAGGAATTGAACCTGGGTCCTCTGAAAAAGCTATTAACTGCTGAGCTACCTCTCCAGTATCATTTTTTCAAATAAAAAATGTATTTATGATAAAATTGAATCAATTAGGCATAGAAGATTAACAATAATAATAAAATACAATTGTAATAATATATCTGTAATAGAAGTTTTGTGAACACTCCTGTCCTTTCCCTCCACCAGCTCAGGTTGGAGAGCACACACAGACTGGATATGCTACGGGAAGAGATAATTCATGTCCTGGGAACTAACAACTGTTCAGAAAGGCAATTTAAAGTTTATGCTTTTTTCTGGAATTTTCTACTTACTGTATTTTGATTCTGGTAACTTAATCCATAGAAAATAAAACAGTGAAGTGGGTGGGTGTACTGCTGTTTTCTTAATAAGAAAGCATGGATCTGGAGTCAAAGATCAGAATCATGTGACTTCATGTATGTGGTTCTGAAGTCTTAGGCTAATTAGTCTGCTGTCTAAGTTTGCCTGGATGTTAGTTTAGAGTGTTACTGCGTCACCATGCAAGGCTGCTGAGAGAAAATTATATAAAACATGTAACAAGTACTAAGAACTTAATGACTAAGTTTGTTCTTTGGGCTGTCTCCGCTGACTCACTTACTATAAATATGACGTTCTCTATCACACTTGGGAACTAAGAAGTCCACAGCTGAAGTGACTGTAAGACCTTAAAGACAAAAGGAAACTTTAAAGTTGTGTGCTACAGAAGAAAATGATGAATGCACCAACCAAACTTACTTGCATCATTTGGTCAAAATCTTGCTTTTCCAAATATGATCTTGTAACAACTCGTCCATCAAAATCAACTTCTGCCTTAAATCTGACTTTGCCTAATCCCAGATCTGTGGCTTTGACATCATGGATTGCCCTGTGATGAATAACAATGCATGTAAGTCTAAGTGTAACACATCCATCCTTTCCCGGCAGAGAATCCCCAAGGAGTTACTGCTGAGCTCATCACTTTCTAAGATAGATCATATGTTCTGGTTTCTGTGTGCAATGCCATTCGAAAGTGTAAGCATGGTAAATACTGTTTTTATAATAACATATATGTGAATTATCAAACCTGTATTACTAATTCTAAAGTGCTTTTCTAAAATATTACCCTAGTTAACCTTATAAACCTTCCCATAATCTACCCACTCAGCAAATTTCTCAACATTTATGAAAGCAAAACTTTTTGTTGATACCAGTTTTTTTGAGTGTGCAAATAACTCCTTCCTACCACCCTTCCGTCTCTGTGATGACGAGGTTCAGACCAGGGCTGATGCACAGCAGTGCAAACAAGCTACAGCACAAGTGCACTAGTGGCTGCTGTGCTGGCTGGCACGCAGGGTCTTGGCACAGCCCACAGCTACTGTTAGAAAAGGGTGAGTGAAACTGATCCACAGGATTGACGAGGGCAACGGTAACCGAGCACACGCTCAGTGCAGCGCAGACTGTAAGGCAGCCACTTAATGAACGGCTCCGATGAGAACAAAACACAAGGTGGACAGCATTTACGGAAGTGATTTTCTCAGGATCTCTCAGCTAGTGCAAGGCAGACTAGGGCTGCCACACTCCACTTCACCCCACCCACTCAAGCCCAGGCGTTGACTGCACCTTCCTGCCTCCCAGAAGGGAGAGCTGATACATCTGCTTTGCTTTCCTCAACCCTAACTCCCAGGAAGCCGATCTTCCCCAGGGAATAACTGAGAAAGCTTTTATCTGCACTCAGTCCAATTTACTTTCCTTATAGACTATATCAGAAATAAAGACAGGTCCTGAAAATGTAGTTGTGTTAGAATGCCACCTTAAGAAAGACTCTTTGTGCTATCAGAATAATGGGTTCTAATTCCTGAATGATCTTGAACAACTAACTGAGTCCAGGACTCCTAATCCACACAAAGCTTTATCAACTCTTCGAGATGCATGAGAATAAACAACTCAATGACAGTGAAGTCACAAGACAAGTTCATTTGCTTGCATTCTGTCCTCACTCTGTGCTGTGATGTCTTCCTGTTTACTACTTAGGGTGGCTAACTATTCTGATGTGGCTGTTCCTTATGTCCTTCTGAGTGCAGATCACAGCTCTGCTGGACTGTGAACCTGACTGCTTCCACAACTGTGAGCTAAAGAAACCTTTGGTTTTTCTTTAGAAATTCCTGGCTCTCTGGTATCCTGTTACATCAACAGAAATAGTCTATTTAAAGTTTGAACCGATAATCATATTTATTAGTTTTCATCACTGTAGCCAAATATCAAAGATAACAACTTAAGGAGGACTTGGTTTTGGCCCACAGTTTTGAAGGCTTTAAAAAGAGAAGTGTACTCAACCATATCTATTTTCATTAAAGCATTATCCATGGGGTATGCAGATTGAAAACTTGTATGTAGGGAACCCCTTATAAGTGTGTGTGTGTGTGTGTGTGTGTGTGTGTGTGTGTGTGTCACCCAAAGGACATCATAGTCAGGGCTGACCTTACTGATGGGTCACTCTCCAGGAGTTCAGTAAGCCGCTGTACTTGCTCTGGTTGGATGGATCGTCCTAGGAGTGCTTCTGTGTTAGTGTAGATGAGGAATGCCGAGACCACACCTAGTAAGGTGCCCACACCCAAGGAACCCAGGCTGTCATACAATGGATTGCCTAGAAGAATCCCGGAAGAAACCAAAACATTTCCTATTACTTCAGTGTGCCTTAGAGATCAAATAACAAGGATATTGGAAATTCATTTCTGATTCCTTTACTTACTTCTTTTAATGACTACTAATAGTTCTGCTATTCTAGTTACAGATTGAAACAAAGTTAGCTGAGGCATGGTGGTATATGCCTTTAACCTCAGCATTTAGAAGAGGTAGGTAGAGCTCTGTGAGCCTGAGGCCAGCTGAGCCTCCAATGGAAGCTCTAGGCTAGCCAGGGCTACACAGTGAAATCCTGCCCCAAGAAAAAATTTTCTTAGCAAACAAAACTTTAGTGTTTGTGTGCATGCTCATGTATGCACACCACAGTATGTGTATGGAGCTCAGGAGACTAGTGGGGGTGGGGGGAAGGGGGACTTGGTTCTCTTTTCTACTACATAGGTCTTAGAGAACAAACTCAGGTCATCAGCCTTGGCCCTAAGTGTCCTTAGCTGCTGAGATATTTCAATAGCCCTATTTAACTTTTAAAGCAGGAACAGCAACATAGCCTATGATCCCAGCACTCGGGAGGCAGAGGCTAAACCAAAAACTCTTTTGAGTTCAAGGCCACCCTGGTCTAGAGAGCCAGGAACCCATTCTCAAGAGAGAGAGAACTGCTCATTAACAATTTATGACCAATAGCAGGGTAAAGGTCAGCCAGATCAATTGATACTTTCCGAACACTACTTCAGGTCACAGTCAACAGCAGAGAATGCTGCCGCAGCTCACCTAAAGTGATTCTAACTAAGCGAGAAGGCAGGGAACAGGTTGACCCTAGGAGAATTTGACATCACAAGCTGAATGAACTCAAGTGGCTCTCATTTTAAAAAACAAAATGAACTTTCTGTTCCAATTTACCTTTTGGTCCTCAACTGACTTAACCAGCTACCAAAATGAGCAGGAAATAACCTAAAGAATATTAATGCCTATGAACATTAATATCCGGAGCAGAAAGATAGGTGAACAAGAACTTTAATACATACATATTTATTTAAAGTTTCTACACTTGCTTAATGACCTGTGACATTAACTAGTAAATATCAGTCATACTGTCACAGGCAAGGGACTTAGAGTTCAGAGGACCACAGCTCTGACTCACCACTACAAAGGCTTATAATAATCTACTAATGCTTCTTAATACTTCTCATCTGGAGATATGAACCCAAATTCACAAAAGTCTGCATACTTTTACTGACCAAATATGTTACCCTCAGATTGTAAAGTTAGATTAGGAAGTAAATCTTCCCACCCAGCCATTACCGGACTCCTTAGTTACCTGCGTGGCCTGCCTGCTGGTCCCTCCTTCCTGATGAACAGCCTTCCTTTTGCTTTCAAGTCACATGAGTTCCACTACCCTCTTTTTTCCCTCTTCCTTCTTCAATAGCTCTTCCTCTCAGCTAACAGTTTTTTCTACTTTCAACAACAACAACAACAACAACAACACACACACACACAAAATCCTAGATTCTATGGATGAAAGAAAATAGGCGATATTTGCCTAAACCAGATTTATTTCACTAAACATGATTATAGCTTGTTCCATACAAATAAATAAAAAAAAATTACATGGAATTAATAGATAATAATATATTGGCTTAAAGTTTTTCAATGATATGACCAACTTCTCATATATTAGAGAATCAGGTAGTAGAAGAAAGCCATGTGTAGTTAGAGATAGGTTTACCTGTTATGGAGGTAAGGCCCATGCAGGTAGCTGCTATAATCACTCCCAAAACAGCTGCAGTGTCCTCCAATAGAATAACATTTGTACTCGGATCACGACTTTCCATGACTTAATCATTGGGGCAACAGACAAGAAAAGAAAACTTCTGAAATCTTAATTTGCCTCATTAAAAGTCGTTTCAATAAGTAACCATTTGCTAATTAACACGAGAATGTATGAGAGACCATAGTTTTCAAACCCTATCTTTTTAATCTTAAGTGCTGATAACTTATTTAGCCTTTCCAAAATATACAGGCATATGCAGAAATATGACAGTTCACCTAAGTCCATAGAGAAAACATTCCTACGCTCAAAAGTCTCTTTTTCACAGAGTTGATATGTTTTATGAGAGCCACATAGAGAAGACAGTGAGGCATGTTTTATACCATCTGTTAGTAACAAAGCAACAGCACTAAATGTTTTAAGCAGGTAAGAGGAAGTGAGTCTCTGGGTCTAACTACATACCATACTTGTAAAATGACGTGCCCTTGGCCTGAGCGCTCCTTCGAAGTTCATTTATGGCAACAAGAAGTGTTGCTGAAAGAAAAGCATCCGATCAGCAAGGAAGGAACTTCATGTCTCCAAACTTTAAGATGGCATTTCAAAAGATAAATACATAAGCACACCACACTAGCACCATAGTTAGCAATAAGAAAGGCTTTATATTACATGACTCAAATCAGCCATTGTAACAAAACGGATCTCCTATTTCAAAATTATAATGGTTAACACAATCACTCCAGCAGTAGCCTTTATCAACTGAGCAGCCACTGCTGACCAGGCACCCACTAACCATAGTCACTTTGATCCTCCCAACCCTTGGAGGTCTATCAACCAGGGAAAATCACATAAATATGTACATTTACAACCTGTCAATAGGAAATTATATTAATTTTAAAAATGGATGAGGAACTAAAAAGATGGCTTAAGGGTCTGAAGCTCTGCAGTCCTGAAGACTGGAGTTCAGATCTCAGCCCTAGTAACAACAGGGTATCCTGCCAACACCTCTAAGTCCAGCTCTGAGGGATCTGGTGCCCTCTTCTGGCTCCGCATGCTCGTTGGTACAGGTACCCACTGATAAACATGTACATACACTCACAGACATCTACATAATTAGATGTACAATACATGAGTAAATAGCTGTTTTTAAAAGATAGATGAAGGGAATATCAAGTATAGTAAATGATAATGTTTTAGGGATAAAGAACACTAAAATAGGTAGTTTATGTCAATATTAGCAACTAGGTTACAACATTGTTGAAACTGTATTTCAGATTTTTTTGTTTGTTTTGTTTTTCAAGACAGGGCTTCTCAGTGTAGCTTGGCTGTAGATACTATTATACTTAGCATTTTATTCTGATTAACACTGCTAGAAACCAATTTAAAAAATCAGTATCATTATGCTTTTCTACTTCCACGGTCTGGGTAATATTAGACTACTTATGAACACAGTCTACTCCCCTTGCCCTCATCCATTACAGTAACAACCAAAGAACATTACCAGACTTTCTACTAGAAAAGCAGACCGAGCTTAGGTCCCTAACTCCACAGAACAAATTAACAGTGTGGCAAACAGGAACGAATGTGTTGTTGAATATGTGTCACTAGACTGAAAATAAATACCTTGTGACAGTACATACCTCCTTCAGACACCAAAGAACCTGCTAAAATACAATATGCCTGGAAAACAAACATGAAAACAAATAATGAAGCAAGTGTTTCACTAGAGGATTACAGCTGCCCCTATGTAAAGCTTGCACTATCTAGTAGAACTGAACTATAGGCTGTAATACAAGGATCCTTAGATTCTAAGGATCTTGTTGGGAAACAGGAGGACAATAAAATATGGACACAAGCCAGGTTTAGTTACTCACGCCTTTAATCCCAGCACTCGGGAGGCAGAGACAGGCAGATCTCTGAGTTCAAGGCCAGCCTGGTCTACAGAGTGGGTTCTAAGACAACTCGGGCTACACAGAGAAACTTTTGTCTCAAAACCTCCCCACTCCAAAAAAAAAAAAAAAAAAAAAAAAAAAAAAAAAAAAAAAAAAAAAAAAAAAAATGTTTTTAATTAAACAAAAAATTAAAAAAAAAATTCTATTAAAAAAAAGTGCCCCAAGTCAAGGACCCTGAAGCAATACCTATCACACAAGTTTATAGTCCATGATTCCATTAGCTAACAAACAAAGTGCCTCATTCCAATGCAATCCTACTCACTTACTCAAAGACATGTTAAAACTTGAACACAATTAAAAAATACCTATTTACCCTCTAATTTCAAAAATTGCTCTGGCCTGTCAAATGATGTTGTTCAAATTAGATGCTACTAGGCCAACAAGGTACCGTGCCTATAAAGGGGCTGATAAACAAGTTCAGAGCGGGAGAGGCAAATTTTGTCCATTTCATTACACTAAATGTACTATGGTTAAAAACAAAGTAGGAAACTGGACCAGACATGGTGGCGTTTGCCTGTAATCCCAGCACAGGCAGTGTAAGAGAAGAGTAAGGCTGGAATTCAAAGGTTCAAGGACAGTCTGTTTGTCAAAGCAAACACTATCTTAATAACCAAACAGAAAATAAAATAAGACTAGTTTAACTGACTAGTTATTATATAAATATGTAATGGAATGTTAAAATAAGACTGATTATATACTCTTCTATAACCCCAAACAGGAAAAAAAGTTCTAAGCTCACTCTCATTCTAGGATGTTCTAATAGCAGAATGAATTATTTCATCTGCTGGGGCTTTCAGGAGGAGGGAGGGGTCTCTCTCCACCCATCAGACCACACCCTGACTTTACACCTAGCAGTACTGAAGACAAGCTGGAGAGGAAAGAGGCCGAAGGTGAACGCATCTATGATGAATGTGTTGAGTTGCTGAGATCGCTCAATGGGCTGAATAAGTGCACCCAAGAGTTTGAAGAGTATAACAAACTGTGTCTGATAGAAGCTGTAGGCAAGAGTACTGAAGGTGGCTGTCAGAAGAGAGGAAAAAAACCACAGTGCCCCACAGGAAGTAAAATGTCTCTTAGCATAGGGACCTGAGTTGGAGTCTTCTGAAATGTCTAAGAGGCATTTTTGTCACATGCCCAAAATTATCCCCTGCGACACAAAAGCTGAGGGGACAGCATATGACCAGTCTGTGTAGACCCAAGGAGTCAGAACAGCAAAGCAGCTCAGTCTCTAAGACATGTCCATGAAAAACAAGTAGTTTTTAAAGATCTTCAGAGAAGACTACCGATAGTGTTTGTTGTTCCCTGCCCAGTGTTGGGTACGGCCTACTGAGCCTAAGAGCCTTGGTTTGACAAAACTGAAAGTGACCATCTTGCTTTTCCTATTCCCCAGTGCAGGGCCTTTCTGATGGAGGCCTCAGAGGAAAAACTAAAACAAAAAGCAAACAAAAAACCCTCCTATTTTGCTTTTAACATTAAATGTAGTTCTGACTTCGGACAACTGACTGGAAACTGTAATTACTAATATAAGGCCACTCTTGGCACTATAAGTGCATGGAGTTCTTTTTGTTCTTCAATAACATCTCTAGAAAAGTCTGTAAACCTGCCCAAGATTTTAGCTAAAGAGGATATGCTAATAATAAAACCTATGGAGAGCCTCTTGTTTAACATTACCAAATTACGGGCTAGAGCTGGCTCAGTAGCTAGGAGCCCAGGCTGTTCTATCAGAGGCCCTGGGTTTGATTCCCAGCACCCACCAGGCAGCTCAGAGCCTGGTGTAATTAATTCCAGTCGCAGGAAAGCCAGTGTCCTCTTTGCCTTTGCCTCCATCAGGCATACACGTGGCAGACATTCATGCAGGCAAAACAGTCAGACACAGGAAACAAGTAGAAACTGTCTAAAATCACCCTATTATGTAGATTCAGAGATCGTAAACACTCATGTGTAAAACAAAACCACAACTGACTAACTTGTGTGACACAGCCAGGAGGCAAATTATTTCTATTCTCTAATACAATATGGCAAAGGTTTCCACTAGGTCACAGTACTCCAAAGTGAGAGTGGGGGAGAGGAGGATCACCCATAGGAGGGATTCCATTGGTTGAGGATGAAGCAATCCCATGACTCCATGATACCAAGAGAGTCCTGCGCCCATCATGAAAATACCAACACCACTAATCAATGAAGAAATATAGCGCATATTTGAAAAGCCGTACCTGAAAGATAAAAAGATCATATAGTTTACAAAAATGAACACTGATTTTCAAAATGTTTAATAAATCAATGAAAACAAACAAAATCATTCTTAGACTATTATATTGGTATAGTTCTATATATTAAATACTATGAGTATGAAGCTCAAATTTCAATAAAAACAATATACAAAATACAAGACCTTTGCAAAAAATACAAGACCTTTGAAAATATTACCCATAATTTTATTGCTTAATCCTGAACAGTTTAACATGAAACTTACTGCTGGCTCTGAAGAGTTTAGCATACAAGTAAACCAATAAACTCAGTTTTCTGCATGTTTTCATGGATAATTTTGAAAACAACAATTATTTTTCTAAGTATCTTTGGTCAAAATGAACCATTACTTTGTATTATTTTAAGTACCAATACAGCACTCTCAGGCAGGACACCTGAAAATTATGAAATACTATGAGAAGTAGAAATGTTTCCTGAGAAATGTACTCTTAAACCCAAACTACACTCTCTGGTAGATACACATTCAAACAGCGATTCTTAATTTGGAATTATTATTGAAGTTCTCTTTGCAAAGATATAGTCAAACTATAGAGAATTCAAGTTTATTAATGCAACAATATTTTACAAATTTGACTTAGAAAAAAAATTATTTTTAAGGTTTTTTCCAAACTATATGCCAATTTGAATTAATGAATAAATTAAGTTGTGCAGCTTTTATTTTATGTATCTTCAAGGCACTACGATTCTGTTTTTTTTTTTTTCCTTCAGTTTGTTATTGTTGTTTGGGGATGGGCAATGAAACCAGGTTTCTTTGTGTAGCCCTAGCTGTCCTGGAAAGCACTCTATAGACAAGGCAGGCCTTGAACAGCAAAGATCTGCTTGTCTCTGCCTCCAAAGTGCTGGGATTAAAGGCATGTGCTACCACACCTGGCTTGCACTGTAGGTTCTTAGTGAAAACTTGTATTATGTAGCTCTGCACTGCCTGCTACATTAAGTACCATGTGGCTATCATATCTAAATTTCCTTAAACTACTGTCCAAAAGTATCACTGTACTAGGTAGTGCTAAAATGGGCTATTTAAAGTACTTAAGAAACAATCTTTGGAACATAAAATTTTTAATTTTTACCCTTTTATTTAAATTTTTGGTATAAAAAAATCAGTAAGAAAATTTTTTTTCAAGAGATAATAAAATATAGTAGATGTACAATTAGTTAACATTTGCTCTCTAGACTAGATAACTTATAATTCTAAAATTATCATTACTATTGTTATTATTAAAACAGTAGTGCCCTGGTTTCAAGTAAGAAAAGGTATATATAAAGCACTAAAATGGACATCTTCACAGAGATAAAGATGCATCTTTTGCCTTAACTTGATCAATCTGTATTAATGAAGCTAGTTAAAATAACAATGGCTCTGGAGCTCAAACATGGGGTGGCTGTTAATAGATGCAACAAAAATAAATAGCTACATCAGGACACTGACATACTCAAAGCAATATATTCTAAAAAAAAAAAAACTTACTTTATAAATATCTAATTTTGAAATGTTATCAAAAGATTTCTCAATAATAATAAGAACATTAAAGAAAAAGTAAGTATGAAATATGCATTTTAAAAAAGGTTAACATCAAAATTTTAGATTATGTAGCCAACTAAGTTTGGGATGAAATATATTCCTTGAAACAAAATCAAACAGAACTTTAAGGTAAGTGTTTTGTCATTACCAAATACAGAGAAGATCTCTAGGCTGCTTTATAAAGCATCAAAATAATTTCAATTCCATTTTCAAATTATGCCTTGAGTTTACTTTGACCATTGCATTTTCCATGCTACAAAGGAAATGACCAAATCCTGAACAACCGGATGTTATATAAACTTCCAATCTCTGAAATTCCTTAGTTTTATTTCAGTGACTTACGGGTGAGAAGAATCTGGTGTTTGAATAGACTTGCTGATGCCCAGTGCTAGCAAACCCTATGAAGAAGAGTGAACAGTAAGTACTTATTACCAAGATGGAGAATACAGTGAGTAAGCCACTTTGGAAGATGGAGAGAACAGCAACAAAGAAATCATAAATGCACATAAATGTCCTAGTTTCAGGACTTAAAAAAAAAAATAAAGATAAACCCAAAGGGACTCAAAACTGCACTGTTTATACGGACAAAAAAACTTGACAGATAGCCGGGCACGGAGGCCCACACTTAAATTCCTAGCACTTGAAGAGGTATAAGGCAGGAGAATCAAGTTTGAGTGGATCTGGAGCTGCATAGAGACACATCTCAAAACAATGAAATCAGACCAAAATAAACCAAGACAATAACCACAGGAATCTAAAATTCCATCAGTAAGCAACACAAATATGGCTTTTATAGCAGTTTTGAATAGCAAGCCCGAAAGAAGTTCAGTCTTCTGCATTGACATGGGAAAAGCTCTTAGATGACCCACCCAGTGAGGGTCTTATATGTGGGCCAGTCTGAACTACTATGGTTCAAGGCTCTGTCACAAACAAAACAAGACACTACTCTACGGGCATTATGACCGGGAAGCATCAGTCTACAGATCATTATCTTACCCACATCGAATTCTTTCCCATTCTATTTCCCTGTCTTTAGTGGTCCTGGGGATAAATCTCCTGCCTTGTAGTCTAAGCAACCATTCGCCACTGATCTGTGCCCCAGCCCTTCTTTAGTTCTTTCTAAAATTCTCAGTAATAGTTTACAGTTTTCATTGTAAAAGTTCTCTGCACCTTTTGCTAGATTTATTAATGTTTTGTGATACTATTATTACTATTATACACATAGAAAAATTTAGACATCATTCTGTATTTGCCGGCAGTGGAAATGCATTGATTTGTATCTATTCGTTTTGACTAGTAAACCAACTTTACATTTTTGAAACAATGTTTACTTGACTACATTATGACTTTTATATATTGCTTGATCTCATTTGGTTATATTTTGAAGAATTGCTATGTATGTCCCTGAAGGATACTGATTTGTGTGTATGTTTTCTCACGTAAGGACATCGTAAGTTTTCATATCATACCTATGCTATCTCCATAGAGTTGAAAAGCCATTGCTTTCTCTTATCTTTCAAAGTCTGTACACTGTGGGTATTATTTTCTTAAAAGCTATCTAAGTTCTCTTGATACTGTCTCCATAGGTAACTAAGGGTTTCTTTATCTTCTTCAGTCTTATCTCTGGTTCTAGTATAGGTGATTTCCATTATTATAATTAAAGACTGACTTTTTTCTAGGATTTAGCTTTCTGTCAATGTTATCAAGTGAGATTTTTGTGTCAGACATTAAGTTTTTTAGTTCTAAAAGTCCCATTAAGTTCTTTTCTATCGCCTGCCAATTGAGTCTATTTTATTAACTATTTTCCTTCTAGCTGAGCCCAATTGTCTTGTTCCTTGCACTGTCTAGTAGTATTCTGCTCCTACCTAGAATAATGAGCTGAACTCTGTGAATGTCAAACTAAGTGTTTGGGCTGGGAGGTCTATTATCTTCTCTAAAGAGCATGGTGCTTTGTTCTTGCAAACAAATTATTTATAAAGTCGTTCATTTACATTTCTGGGAAGTCTGTTGAGAAAGGTTCTAGAACAGCCTTTATACTAGAGATAATTACGCTCTACTGCTAAGGTATGAGACTTGGGCTGACCTGGCTACCTCACTTGGTCAGTGTATATATGGTAGCCCTGTGTAAGCACTAGGAATTACTCAGCTTGTTGCCTGTCTGGTATTTATGAGCACAGCTTGTACATAGATAATTTAACATTCAGCAAAAAACTAAAAAATATCTCTATGCAGAGTATGTACTTTTTTTTTTTAAACTCAGAGTTCCTCTGAGGAACTCTGCCTTCTAGTTTCCAACCACTTCAGATTCCTTGTACTTTGATATTTCTCATCCCACTACTCCAAAGGTCAGAAAGTATAGGAGAAATCAAATCTTATCTCAGAGGTATGGTCTTGAGCTTCTATTATTCAATGTTTGAAAATAGTTATATTTTTTATCTAGGTTTTTATTGTTGATGCATCAAAAGACTAAATTCAATCTCTGTGAGCCCTTCATGGTTAAAGTAGAAGTTCTAGACATAATATTCTGCAACTTGACCTTTTCACTCAATTTTTCATGGTTATTGCTCCAGTTAAAAGCTATCATAGTCTTAAAAACCCATACATAATATTTGTACTGGCCAGTTTTATGCCAACTTGACACAAGCTATAGTCACCTGAGAGGATGGGACCTCAATTGAGAAAATGCCTCCATAAGACAGAGCTATAGGCAAGTATATAGAATATTTTCTTAATTGTGATTGATGGGTGAGGGTCACGCCACCCCCGAGCTGGTAGTCCTGGGTTCTATAAAAAAAAGAAGGCTCATTAAGCCAGAAGGAGCAAGCCCATAAACAGTTTGAGTTCCTGCTCTGACTTCCTTGGTAATGGACTACAAGGTGTAAACCAAATTAACCCTTTCATGCCCGACTTGTTTTTCATCACGGCAATAATATTGTTCTAAGTAGGACAATATTTTATAGAATAAAAACTTAAGATTTATCACCAATGTTCTAAAAATTAATACTAAAACTATTTTCTTTCTTTATCCTTATGTCTTTAAGGTTTTAAGCTCCCAACATAAATCTAGTATAAATAAAATGCTTTTACATTTATTCTCCTTCCACTTAATACGGTGCTGACTGGAAAAATACTATATTGAAAGTGGTTATTAAATATTTACTGATGGCTTAGTAGGTAAAGTGTTTCCCATGCAAGCATGAGCACTGGAGCTAGGATTCCCAGCACCTAAATGCTGGATGGAGTAATGCTAGCTATCCCATAATCCTGGCTCTTGGAAGGCAGACAGGGGCACTGGAATACGCTGGCTGGAATAAGACTAGCTAAATTGGTGACTTCTGTGCTCACATAAGAGACCTGCCTCAATACCTAAGATGGAACGCAACTGAGGCAAACACCTGTGTCAACCTCTGGCCTCCTCACATGCACACACCCTGCACACCCACACACACCTCACAGACCAGACATACAAAAAAGAAACCAAATCCCAGGTAAAGACTGCTAAACACTAACAGCAACCACCTACCTTCTCCCTTTACTTTTACAGTGGTTCTAACCTACTTGACAGTGCGATGCATTCTTAGGGTTAATTTGTAAATATGACTACTCTGCCTATTCTCTATTATTCCTTTGAACTTTATCTTAAATGTTTTTTTTTTTTTTTGGCTGCACAGTGATGGGGATCAAAGCCAGGGCCTCTCACTTACTAATCGCCCACTTTACCACTGAGCTAAAGTAGCAGCCTTAAATATACATTCTGTATACTTAAATATACACCCTGTATCTTTCACTGAAAATTCTCTCAAATTTGTTCCAACATAAATCTAGTATAAATAAATATGGGAAGGATAACATATATTTTAAACTGTGACACAAATATATAAGTAAAATTTCTAGAGTGTTCTTTATAAAGGATTGGGTTTTAAGTATTTACAATTTGGACCAGACAGAATTTAAAAGCTATTTTAATTTTGTTTTTAAATCTTCATGTGCAAAATCATGGGAAAGAATTCAAAGTACAGAGTATAATATGAAAGTATGTCAACCAATCAATAGCACTCTATCTTTATTCGAAAAATTTTACTAGTTCTTACAGTAATTAAGAACTTATATTTAGCTGGGTATCATAGCACACACCTTTAATCCCAGCACTCTGGAGGCAGATCTCTGGGGTTTGAAGCCAGCCTGGTCTACAGAGTGAGTTCCACGATAGCTATCACTGTATTCAGAAACTCCTTTTAAGAATCTCTCCTGGGGTTAGAGAGATGGCTCAGAGGTAAAATATTCTTCCAAAGGAGCTGAGTTCAATTCCAAGCACCCATATAGTAGCTCACAATTGTCTGTAAACTCCAGTTCCAGGTGATCTGACAGCCTCATACAGACATACAGGCAAAATACCAATGAACATGAAAGAAAGAAAGAAAGAAAGAAAGAAAGAAAGAAAGAAAGAAAGAAAGAAAGAGAGAGAGAGAGAGAGAAGAGAGAGAGAGAGAGAGAGCGCTAGCTAGCTCTTTTTACAATGGCTGGAGAGTTAGCTCAGTAGTCAAAGGCACTTGTTCTTGCAAAGGACTTGGGTTCAATTCCCAGCACCCACATGGAGGCATACCACCTCCTCAGGGAGCAGGCATACTTGTACATGGAGGCAAAATACTCACACACACAAAATAAAAATAATAAAAAAAAAAATCTCTTTTATAAAATACTGTGAGCAAACACAAAGTAAATGAGAGACTTAAATTCCTTCCCAGACAGAGTCTTACTATATAGCTCCAGCTGTCCAGGAACACTTTGTAAACCAGGCTGTCCTCGAACTTACAGAGATCCACCTGCCTCTGCTCCTGGGTGCTAGACTTAAAGGTGTAGGCCACCAAGCCCAATGAAACTTAAGTTTTCAATGCTTTAGTTTCTTTTATAAAATATATAGTATTTTTTTTTCTTTCTTTCTTTCTTTCTTTTTTTGGTTTTTGGTTTTTGGAGACAGGGTTTCTCTGTATAGCCTTGGCTGTCCTGGAACTCACTCTGTAGACCAGGCTGGCCTCGAACTCAGAAATCCGCCTGCCCGGCAATATATAGTATTTTCAAATAACTGCAAATATCGCTCATATTTTAAATCATGTCTATATTATTTCTCATGTCACAGACAATATAAACAGCATATACATTACTGTTAAACCCTCTTGTTAGAGTAACAGGGGTAGGGATGGGGCTGGAGAGAGGGTTCATTCACTAAGAGCACTGGCTACCCTTCCAGAGGACCTGGGTTTGAGTCGCAGAACCTGCATGGAGGCATGTAACTCCAGTCCAAAGGGAGCCCATGTCCTCTTGGGGTATCAGACATCCATATGATACACAGATATACATGCAGACATAATATCCATACACATAAAATAAACAAACCTTAAAAACAAGAAAAAAATGATAAAGGCAAAGTCTCCACAGTATAGACAGTGTGCTCCCTCCCCTCTGTGTGCCTGTGTGTTTTGAGACAGGGTCTCTCTGTGTAACTCCAGCTGGAACTCACTAAATAATACAGACCAGTCTGAGTTCAAACTCACAGGGATGTACCTACTCCCTCTTGAGTGCTGGATGCGTGCTAACATGCCTATTTCTTTCTCGTATTTTTAATCCACAGTTAATTGTGATGATATGTAAGCACATATACATCATATATTCTGTGATGCAGAACCCACCTATATAGAGTCATTGCTCTTAAATGCTCAAATTTAAAAAGCTGTTTTTTCCTCAAGGCCACCTACAGAATATTTTTTAACAGTTAACTTTCTGACTAAAGCCCATAAGAAGTAACTTAAAGTGAATGAAGTATTTTCTTCTCACCTGGTTACAGGTATCAGATAATGAATGTATAGCTTCTGAGAACATACTTGCTGAACCCGTATAAATCCAGGCAAGAAATTTAAAGAAGCAGTTTAAGCCATTACTAGGGAGAAAGAAAACAATTTAACATATGTTTGAATTAATATTTTCCATCAAAAATTAACTGATTTTATACTAGATTTTATTAAAAGCAAATAAAAAAGAACTTCCTATAGTTCAGGTCTAAATATGAAAAGTACAGATTATAATATCATTAAAGTACACAAGTAAGAGGCAATGCTATATGTTGTAGACTTTTATTTCCTAATACTGTATTTATTACCACCAGGTAATCTTAACTATTGCTATGGTTTTAATTATCATCTGTAGACTAATAATTCATAATTCTCAATCTCTATCCTAGATCTCCCCTAACCCCAGAGCTTAACAATATACATTAAGAATAATACTTATCAAATACATATTGCGCACTAAATACTATGCTAATCGGATTATATATTACATACATTCCTCACAGGAAGGCTATAATTATTATCCCCATTCTCCTGACAGAAAGAACTAACCCTGCTGAGGATCTCCTCAAGGGCACCCTGACACCCGTATAGACAACTCAAACTAAAAACCAAATATTGTTTCCTCTCTTCCTGTCCTGCCCCGATTCCTGATGCTCCTGTCAGAGTAACGTTTGCTCATTGTCCAGGCAGAAACCTGGACAGCACTGTTGACACCAGTTCTAAGTATTCTAATTAGACACCATCACCCTTAGTACTTACTGGAAAAGCTTTTCTCTAGTCTCATGCTCTCCAATGCTACAAGGCTTATGTATTATACATTTCTAAATCCTATCATAATTTCATAAAATATGCATTTTAAGAAATAAAAAACTACTGAATTGTAAAATTAATGCTTTTATAAACCCTGAAATTAATAATAAAATGCAAAAGGATAAACAAAATAAGAATCAAGAAGCCAGAAGAGGAAAAAAAGTCAGTTATAAAAACATTAAGTTTCTCCCAAAGTGGGAGAAAAACATAAGCACAAATATTCTCCTTAGTAGCTGTGACCTGAGTCATGATGGCCAATGTAACTTAATATCCACTTCAGAAATACACAAAACCCAATACAAATGTCTATATGGACCTGTACCCTTCCCATATATTTTCATTGGGCCATGACACAGGCTCAACTTCCTTCTAAAATAATGAAAGCTACAGTCAACTATATGCAGCTAGCCACCAAGTAATACATTTGTATGTTCAAGGACACACATATTAAAAGGTATATATTCGCCGGGCAGTGGTGGCGCACGCCTTTAATCCCAGCACTTGGGAGGCAGAGGCAGGCGGATTTCTGAGTTTGAGGCCAGCCTGGTCTACAGAGTGCGCTCCAGTGCAGCCAGGGCTACACAGAGAAACCCTGTCTCGAAAAAACAAAAAACAAAAAACAAAAAAAGTATATATTCTATTTGAAAAGCCTTGTTGTACAAAACTCACATGCAAATAGCAACCATCACCACTTTTCCTGGTCCCTTAAGGAACACTGAGACTGCTCTGGAGCGTGGCTGTAAGACAAGAAAGAACAAAGACAGGCAAAGTCTCTCAGAGAAGCACAGTAGGCAGTGGTTCTGATACAATACAATATTTACCTTCTCTCAAATCCTCTAAACAAGGAGGCTTACTATTAAATTCATTTCATCCAAAATTTCTCAGGAGATGTAGTCTGGGCCTAGGGAGCTGGCTCAGCTGTTGAAGAGCATGCGCTATCCACGCACTGTCCTTGTTGAGAACCCTAGTTTGGTTCCTAGCACCCATCTTGGGTGGATCACAACAGCCTATATAACTCCAGGCCCAGGTGATCTGACATCCTCTTCTGTCCTCTGAGGGCACCTGTGTCACATGGCTCATCTGCCCTCCTACTGACACACACCATATGCACAATAAAATAAATCATAAAGTATGTAGATAACTGAAAACACATTTGGGTACTTTCCCAAAACCTCAAATGATTATTTATTCTCTAATTTTCACAATTAAGTTTGTTTTATATTGTTACAAGAACTGCCACCAAGCCTGATGACCTGAGCTCCCCAGTTGGTAGAAGGAGCACCGTGGCATACGCACAATGCATAAATAAGTGAATATTAAGTTTTTACAACAGATGCCAGAGAGGACTCCCAGGGAAAGATGCACAAACTGCTCAAAGCACCTCTGGTTCATTTCAAAGCAAGACTGTGACTGTGGAGCTAACCTTATTCAGTGGAGATAAAAGTCCTTTCAAGGCCCTAAAGGACCACCCTGAATTCACAAAGTCAGGATCCCAAGGAAAGGCACAACAGACTCAAGGAGAAATGGCTGAAAGGGACATTGCAAACTTAGATTATGAGAGGGTGAGCTACTGCCCTGAGGAGAGAATGCTGCTGGCAAACCAAGGACACTGGGACTTTATTTCTTGCTGCTAGAGTCCTGTGAGACAAAGAGCATAACAGGAAGAGTGCATCCACAGTAAAACCATAAAGAAGGCATGTAATTTCAGCAAGCAGGGCTGTCTGTATGAACAGATAGATAGAAGAGGCAGCCTGACGTCACCGGCCTAAGCTATTCCACACGGTAATGAAGTAACAGTTTACCTTGCAACACAGCAGAAATTGTAGCTCCCAAGACATGAAAAGACTGTGACCTTCACTCAGAAAGGGGTCAAGAAGAAACCAGAGTCAACATGGCTGGACAGAGGGGCAGCTCGAGTTAAGATCCAACTACAATGGTCAGCTGTGCCCAGTTCTGACCTGTGTGAGAGGGACTCAAGTACCAAATGCAACCCAGACAAAAGACAATTTGCACAGGTAGCCTTTGGCCCAGATATGCATTAATGTGGTTTTGAGCAAAAACTCTCACTCTGTAGTCCTTGTCAGCTCTAATTTGTGGTAATCTTTGCACTTCAGACTTCCAAGTGCTGGTATGCCAAACATTAACTGTGACACCCAAGTATGGCATTAACTCTTTCTTTTCATTTGTGTGTGTGTGTGTGTGTGTGTGTGTGTGTGTGTGTGAGAGAGAGAGAGAGAGAGAGAGAGAGAGAGAGAGAGAGAGAGAGAGAGAGAGAGAGATTGAGAGATTGATTCTTCTGAGCTATAACCTTACTATGTAGCCCTGACTGGCCTACAAGTCACTATGTAGACCAGGCTAACTTTGAACATGAAGAGATTCTGTTCTCCTGATTCTGCCTCCTTAATGCTGGAACCATCAACATATCCACCATTAACTTCTTGATGGAAGACCCCTCCCAGCCAAGTTGAAATGGGAAGTCTATTCTGTACATAGACGACTTTGAAATCTTGGATGTGGTTTGTGTCTTTGATAAGAGCCATTTCAGTGGGATAAAAACCCAATTGGACTGAATTTAAGAGACAAGAGTAAGTGAAATAAAGAAGGAAACTTTCTATACTTCTAATGTTAATTCTTTCTTATAGAAAAAATAGTATTTAGGAGTATGTGTAGATAAAAGCTAGTATATCTGATGATGAAAAAACTAGGTACTTCCATCAAATTGCAAATGGTCTTTGACTTACATGACTAGGTCTCTAAACCACTGCAAATGTAAAATATAGTAGACTGAAACTACAATGTACCAAGTTTGTCAAATACATACATACTATTAAAAATATACCCTTACCTTTGTGTTTCCCAAGAAATCACCATATTCTCTTAATATTCTTTGGTTTCTAAACAGCCCTATATGAATTAGAAGATAAGTCTAGGTCATATACATTCTTACTAATCAGTTTATATTAACACGACTGTTCTCTATTAAAAGACTCTATTAAATGGTTGAGGGTATAGCTCAATAGGCAGAATGCTTGCTTATCATTTACAAAGTTCACCTCTCAGAACCTGCATGTCAGGTGCAGCGCACACCTGTAATCCTAGCATTCAGGGGGTAGAAACAGGTGGATCAAGAGTTCTAGGTCATCTTTGGCTGCACAACAAATTTGAAGCTAGCCTGGGTTATGTGAGACGCTGACCAGCCCCCTCCTCTGAAGTAATGTATTCAGGAGGTTTCTTTCCACAGATATTATATTGATATCTATGAAGAACAAGATGTACACGTATATGCATGTGCATGGTACTTTCCTATTTATATTATGTGAATGTTTACATACAAGGTGCTGGAGAGAAGGCACAGCAGTTTAAAAAGCTTGCTGCTTAACTGTGAGAACCAGAGTTTGGATCCCATGTTGATTAGCTAGTTTACATTGCCTGTAATTTCAACTCCATGGCATTGGCTGCCCTCTTTAGGACTCAGAGAGCACCTGCATATGTGCGCATACACTCACAAACACATGCACACATACAAATAAATGAAAGGAATCTTTTAAATGTGTATATACATTTTAAAATGTATTAGAAATATTCTGAGAGGATATAACCAAACTATCAATAACAATTACTTTTGCAAAGAAAATAAAACACTACAGAAAAAAAAGAAAGAACTTTTCACTCTTTATATTTCTGTTCTTTGGGGGTATTGAGAAATAAAAATACATTTTTTGAGTCATAAATACGCACAATACTTTTGCATCAATGAACATATTTATATAATTCCAATCATGTAGAATTTTACATTGCCCTGAATCTAAACTCTAAACCACTAACTCATTTTCCTGTAGAGTCTTAACTTGTGGCTGTGGTTGACAGATAGTTTCTTAATCATGTGAGGACTTTGGAAAGTATTTGCTGAATAAATGAATCAATGAGCTGAATAAATGTGCTGGCTGAATCAACATTTTCTATAACAAAGCAGTGTAACCACCACTATCATAATAGTAATCTTTAAATCAGATCCATAATGTTACTAGTGTTGTCTCACATAAATTACAGTGTTTTCTTTTACTTCCTGTTACCATCCTAGAAAGTTATCAAAACAGAAACCAAATTGATTCTGTTTTTAAAATAATTCCATGGTAAAAACTAGTACTTGCTGCAGCAATAGAGTCAAACCATGAAATGCTAGCACGAGAGACTACCTGGCTATGAGGGGCTCTGTTCTTACCTATCTATATTATTTTCCAACAAACCCAGACTTAAATTATAAATACTTACGTTCTCTGTATTCTATTTCTGCTTCTTTACGCAATTTTTTCTCTCTGGCAAGAGCTTCAAGGCTTCCCCAAACTTCCAAAGCTCTGTGTATAAATACATACACATGGTCATATCCAAGGACTCTTTTAAATTACTTTATTATAATTATACATAAGTATAAATGAACTATAAGTATATAAAAAAAACATTTAAACAGCACTTAAAGCATCTGAGTGAAATCTAAGCAATTCACATAAACTTATCCACAAATGTTTGATAAGTAAGGACATATTTACTCAACCAGTACAGATGTCAACAAACTGCAAATAACAAAAGCATCATTGAAAGATTCTGTTTAAGATGCTTTTAAAACTTCAAATCCAATATGCGCTCTGCTATGAAGGAATTATGTTCTTACTTTGCTTCCACATCTGACCTCAAGAACACAGTGAAGGACTCAGTGTCATCGTGGGGACTTCGTCGCCTGATTTTTCGAAGCTGTTCTAAATCGCTGGGGATATAAAAGTGTTGAAGTTATTCAGATAATGCTTATAAGCTTATAGGTTAAGGACAGTAAACAACTATACTAAGCCCCATCTTGAAAGAAGGGATCTATACAGCTTCTAAGCATCAGCTTAAAGATAGCACTTTTAATACAAAGTATAGTCTGGAGACAGTAAAAGATTATCACTGATGAAGAACATCACAGTACACAGATTCCACTCCCCTACATACAACCCTGAATGCAAAGAGTCTCATCAGAAGCTCAGCAGGGTCAGGCCTGGTCACTGGTTGGGATGGGTGTTACAGCTCCCTCATTAGGACTTGTACTGTGGGCATAGCCACAGGCACTTTTAAGATGTGTAAAAAATAGAATATATAAAAGTACCATTCTTCTATTTAAGAACTAAATTAATTGCTGGTAAGATAGCTCAGCAGGTAAAGGCACTTGCTGACAAACCTAATGGCCTGAGTTGTATCTCCTACACCCACATGGCAGGAGAGATACAGTTTGCCTCCGACCTCCACACATGCACCACAGCACATGTGCTCCCACCTCCACAACTACATTTTTACAGTTAGAAATGTCTAAGTCACACTTGTAATCACTTTGCTTTTTCTCAAATTCTGAAAAGTTTCTATATTCATCAAGTCACTATTAAAGTCACTATTAGATCATTATTTTATATTTAATCACTGGTTGTCTTGTAGGAATTCTGTGACAATGAACAATTATCTCCATGCTAATTTTAAAAATTAATGAAAATAGAAAGGGCTATAAAATTTGCCCAGAGTAGTACTGAAAAGAATACTGTACCTGGACTTAAGGCAGAACTCGTTGATTGCTCTGACTCCAGTGATGAAGTTGTTCTTAGTGTACTGTGATCCATACTCCCTTTTCTTAAGGACTGCTTTGACTAAACCAGAAACATAAAGAAATATCTAAGTACTTCTTACACTGAAAGCCCTTCCTGAAGATGAATACTTGTTGAATTCCATGGACACTTTTCTCCTGATGCATAAGGAAAAAGAAATGTCTCCCCCAGTAAAGAAAACTAGGATGGATCATAAATCTAGTGTTTTTCTCCATGGCTCACCTCTAATTGATGCTGAAATAGTAACCTTTCATCTAGTAGATACTTCGTATCATTAGTGTTGTTCTGTCTAAAGCATTAAAACAATTTAAGTTGCTTAGGATCTACGTGCAAAGGAAGTTTCAATGAATATTACAGAATAGTTCAGTGTTTTCAAACTATGGAGTAAAACCAGCATTTATCAAAAGTCAAAATAGAAAGTAATAAAGGATACTGAATATAGAATAGGAACTTTTATAAGATGTTTTGATTTTCTTATGTATAATAATAAATATGTTTTCTAGGTCAATAAGAAACATTTCTTGTTAAAAAAAAGCTTAAGGCTACTGGATAATTTCACACTATAAAACAAGACTAAAGAGACTAAGAAATACTTTTAACAATCAAAACTTAGAAGAAGTTTAAAGATTACAGGAAAATACTGCCTTTTTCTACTAAACTACTGTCTAATTGTTGGGTCATCAAACTGGCAGACACAAAAATAAGATACCAATTTGGTATAGCTTACAGTTTATAAGTTAAAAAAATACATACTATCTTCCCATGTTAATAAAGCATACAGAGTAAGACTGCATCACATGACATAAACAACTTAAGCAAACATCTCAAGAACAGATTGAGACAAGTAAGCTTGGATCCACACGAGACTGTCTATGGTTCACTGCAGTCCAGGCACGGCTGGCTCTCAATCCTGGTTTCCTACTTTACTTCCAACTGGAAGAGCAAAATCAATCTAAAATGCCTCATTTCTGTGGGTAAAATCCCTTTTGAAAACAGTAACACACCAGCACTAAAGTTAAATGCATAATATGTCTTATTAAGAACATTTCAAGAATGAAATTCAACACAAAGCCAAGCCTTTATCTGAAGAAGTAGGTATATGGAGGCATTCAGATTGCTTTTTGCCTGAATTTCAATTCTCTAAGGAACTTGACTTCCATCACTCTAAAACTAAAAATCTGGGTATGAGCTAACCTGGAACTGAAAGGAAAATCTATCTCCCCTTAAAAGGATTAGTTCTTAAAAAAAAAAAAAAAAAAAAAAAAAAAAAAAAAAAAAAAATCCTTCAAGCTAGCTAAGTAACTCCTGCTAGCCTATACCAGTCCAGATTAGGAATGGTGGTGGCAGTGGTCACTGCTATCCAGTACTGATTTTTTTTTTTTAAGAGGCTTTACTATGTAAAATGAGATCCTGCTCCAGCCTCTGATAGGCTGCAATCACAAGCAAGTCACACACATAGTCCAACGCTCATTATATGCATAGTCTTCAAAGCTATCCTGATGAGTAAGTTTTATTTTTACCATCTTATAGGGAAGTGAGCTAAATGTCAAAGGGGTTAAAATAAGTTAACTGTCTTAGATCAGACAGCTAGTAAGTATGAGAGCCAAAACCGAGCCCTGTATTGTCTGACACCATCATGCTCTGAATCCCACAGAGCTACTGACTTCATGAATTGGCTGCTTTGGAGAAAATAAGACAAAACCAGTCAATTCTGCCTGAATTTAAACACACTACAGCTGAAAGTATTAGCCGCTCATCCCTTAATAACATTACTTTCCTAAAAACAGTAAAGCTGATGATTTTGGTTCTTTAGGCTTTTAAAATACTTGTCACAAAACGCAAAATAAACTTCAGCATAAAATAGCATATAAATAGAATAAAAATGTATGCCCAATCTATTTAAAATTAAAGCAAGCTATATGCATAGGATAATGTTAAAGACCTCCACATAAATTCTGTATATTTGTACATACCCACATACTCAGACAATAAATAAAATATGTTTACCTCTTACTTGGAGAGGATCTTGCTTGAGTGGAGCTTTGAGTTCTGCGCCTATATTTTCTGCTGTAAAGTTTATCAAAACAAGCTTAATATTGAAGAGTTGCTTTCAAATAAAACTGTAACTTTATAATTTAATTAAGCACTGTATAACAACAATTATATTATGCCAAACTATTTTAATTCATTCATCCTATAAAACATAAGAGTGTCAAACTTAATAAAAGCTACTTACTCCTCATTAATACACTACAGGAGAAAAGGCTTGGAATCATTTCAAGAACTAAAGACAAAGCTTTTAGTAAAACTCACCATCCACATACTTGCCAAAGCCTTTCAGAAAACCGACAAAAGGACTTATTCTAAAGGATAAAACAAAACTGTGAGGTTTGACCATATCTAATGGTCAAAGTGTAGGTGCATTTAAAATAGAAAAACAAAGGCACCAAGAGTTCTTCCACTGTTTTAGAGACAACATTCAGTGAAGAAAAGATGTCTCTTAAGTGATGTTAGACAACTGTACCTCCATTCACATCCCCCAAAACCACGAACAAAGGTAAAAGATAAAAAAAAAGGTTCCTCCTTCCCACTATAAGCAAAACCAAACCAAAACAAATCCTTACAAATTCAAATACCAATGCATTTGAATGCCCCATATAGACCCCCGAGACTACTGATATGATAAAGATTTCCTTTATTTTTATGAAGTAGAGTCTCACTATGCAGTCCACAATGGGCTCAACTTCACAATGCTCCTGCTGCAGTCTCTTGAATAATGAAATTACAGCAGCACATCATATGCCAACAAGAAAATTTGTAAGCAGGATATAAACAACACAAAGGGGAAAAAAATCAGTAAATTAAAATTCAGAAAATCTATTCAACAAAAAGCTATTTAAAAAAAAAATGGGGAAGTGCTCTTCAGAATCTGGTGCGCAGCACATGGTGTTCATACCTGCCCATAGCCCACGCACCAGAGGATCTGACACCCTCTTCTGGACCCTACAGGCACCTGCATGCATGCACACCCAATGCATACACATACATGCACAAATAAAACATCTTTTTTTTTTTTTTAATGAAGAAGGAAAAGTCTCAATTTGGGAGAAATTATTTCCAACAAACAGAGTCAACAAATGATTTGTATCAAAACTATTTTAAAACTTCCTCCAGGTCAATAAGAAAAAGTTCATTAAAATGAGCATTAGAACAAACTTGCATAGAAAAACAAATATGCATTACCATAGATGTATGAAAAGGTGATTGTTTCATTAATGGAATCCAAATGAAACTACCAAATTCCATTTTACAGCCATTACACTAGGGAAAATGAAGAACCACACCACCTGATTTTGGCAAAGGCACAAAGAGAGAATATGGCTATGGGTGGGAACAGGCCTAAATGCCTATCACAACTCCAACCCAGTAAGTAAGTCTTCCAGGTCAATGAATCAAGAAATCCTCGCACAGGGGCAACTGAAAGGAGGCACACGGTATTCACAGCAGCACTGTGCTCTGTTTTAAAAACTGCAATCAACAAAATGCCCATCAGCAAAAGAACAGTGGCATTCCTTCCTTTTATAAGCAGTGAGTGCAAACTTCACAATGGCTATCTATCTTTTCTAAGCCCACACTGTATGCAAAACTCTACTGTTGTGTCAACCTCTTTAATTCATACAGCAGCTTCAACAGTTTGTGCTGTAATTATCTTTTTGAAAATCACCAAAGCAGACAAATACACGAGTCAGGATGAATCTAGCAACAAAACTTAATGAAAAAGCAGACAAACTACAAAGGATACACAGAAAGCTATCGCAACTAAGTTTAAAAATAGACAAAACTAATAATTTAGAGCACACAAGTATGCTAAATTATTCCTTTCACCTCCCTTTTAAAAGACTGATTTATGAATTCTATGTGCTTGTGTGAGTCTGGGTACACTCCATGCAGCAGGAGTCCACGGGCACCAGAAGACGTTAAGGCATTAGGTCCCAGTGAAGCTACCTGATGCTGGTGCTGGCACTGAACCTGAGTTCTCTACAACAGCAGTGGGCGCTCTCACCTATGAACTCTCTCTTCAGTACCCACTGCCTCTTTTTAAAAACAAAAAACCCAAGGTACTAAAGCTGAAAATGATGATAGACTCACACAGCAATTGCAAATCTGAGGATGTTACTAAAGAGAAAATTATTTTCTAACTTAAAAAATATTTTAATGTATATGTATATTTTGCAATAAAAAAACTCATTCACTCTTAGAACACTTTATTATAACCTGAGCTCATTCAGTTAAAAGTCCGTATTTTAATCAGAGCTCAGTGAGTATACCACATCTACTCAGCCTGCGCTGGGCATCATCCCATGGACTTGTGTGCACTACTATAGTTAGTTCCCACAAAATCATTTTGGCATAGATTTTATGATCTCTACCTGAAGAAACTGAAGCACAGAGAGGTTCTAATGTCCCTCAAAGTCACACAACTACAATTTCCTCTTTATAAGGAAACAGGCAAAGGGTCCTGTAACTGCACAGGTGATATTTTAGAAATGGAAGGAGAAAGGATCGAAACCTAAGACATTTTTATTAGTGTGGTGTACACTGTTAACCATATACTGCCTTCATGTTTACAGTGACATTCGATTTCCCAAGCAGCACCTGTGTATTTTACATTGAGGAGACAGAAAAGGCTCAGGGTGAGTACTGAGCAATTAGCAACAGGAAAGCCATGGGAAGCTCTAGACAAGCACTTTCTGTGGAAAAACAAAGATGGGCCAGTGTATGAGGCAGGAGCAGACAGAATACCATCTGGGTTTTCAGCAGAAGCCAAGAGCAGAATCAAGGAAGGGTTGACCTGATTTCAAGGAAGGGAAAAATTTCTGGTGCAGTTAGAAGGTAATTCCCAAGAACAAAGTCCTAGAGCAGACGAGAGAGAGAGAGAGAGAGAGAGAGAGAGAGAGAGAGAGAGAGAGAGAGAGGCAAATGGACGCGTTTAAATGATATGTCACAGCATTGAATATGACCATTTGATGGTAACTCACTTGGACCATCTTATTGTCTGTTCCCAGATTACTGTCCTTTTTTCTCTGCTTTTACTTTTTCTTCACATTTCCTGCCATTCATCAGAGTCATTCAATATTCCATAAGTTCCTCCTGTCCTGTCCCATCCCATCCTCCTACTGCTGGTTTGGAATTTATAAAATTGTATTTCTACTATTTAATTTAGTGTACACAGGATATTCCCTGTAAAACTTTCAGCCATCTGCAAAGTTAGTATTTTCATTCTCCTCTAGAACAAGAAATTTTTTTCTAATCACTCAGGATTATAGTTTTAATATTAAATACTGACAGAGTGTTTGCTATTTCTATTACCAATCCTTAATGTTATCAACGTCACTTATCCATTTCTTGTTCTTCACAGTCTTTTCTATCATCTCCTGATTTCCCTGAGCTTATTTTGCAACTTAGAGAAATATCTATGTTTACAGTGTTCTTTAACTCTGAATGGACTGGTCTGAAATATCAACCTTTATGTGTAATAACATGCTTATTTTCACCTTTCTATCAGGATGAAATTCCAGAGGAACAGTTACTTTTCCTTTCCTGATTTCAAAGCTATCACTCCCAAGGAGTGTTCCCCTGGTCTTCTGCATACTGTTGATATAAAATGTTTATTTCAAATGAGCAACAACTGGCTTCTCTGTTTGGCAGCTTTTAGGATGAATTGTTTCTTGGTCTATTTTTCCAATCTGGTTTCCCCTGGACAAGACATCTAGGTGGATTCTTCTTTTCTTACCCTGCTCAATAGTCCAAATGTAATGAATTTCTCTGGTTTGTTTGTTTTTGGTTTTTTGAGAAAGTCTCACTAAGTAGCTCTGGTTGTTCTGGAACTTAATGTGTAAACTAGGCTATCCTTAAACTTACAGAGATCCTGCCTCTGTCTCCCAAGTGCTGAGATGAACACATGTGCCACATTCCCAGCTGGTTCAAAGTAATTGTAATTGAAGAATCTTGTTTTTCTCAAAATCTGAACACCATGTACATATGCTCTCTCTCTCTCTCTCTCTCTCTCTCTCTCTCTCTCTCTCTCTCTCTCTGCTTTCTTTCTCTGTGTCTGTCTCTTACTCTGTTTTGATGTATGTGTGGGTCATCTGTGCACATTTTAATGTGACTATAGATGCCAGAATAGACTTGTACCATGTGGAGGTCAGAGGACAATTCATGATGCTAATCCTTCCTTTTACCCTCTTATTGTTTGCTGCTTCACATGCCAGGCAAGCTGGCCTGTGAGCTTCTGGGATTCTCCCATCTCTGCCTCCCATTTCACTGTAGGCATGCTGGGATCATAGATGCTCTACTGCATCTGTCTTTATGTGAGTTCTGGGGGTCAGAACTCCAGTGCTCACACTTGATGGGAAATACTTTATCATCTGAACAATTCCCTCAGCCCTCCTTTATCTCTATAAATTACTTATTATTTTTCTGTCTTCTCCCTCTTAAATGCCTATGAAATGCAAGCTAAAGCTTTATGCTATTTTGTTTTGTCTGTTTGAGACAGCATCTGATCTGGTACTGCACAAACTGGCCTCTGGCTCATAGCAATTCTGTTGGAACGGAAATATGCTGTCAAAAGCTTCAGAAACACCACTTTCCCCCCATAATGATCATTTAACCAAAGCATATAAAATAAGTTGCTCTCAGATGGAAACTTGTGAATATTCTCCTTCTGAGCTGTCTAGATGTTACTATATATATAATGCTATGAAGCACAAACAAGGAGGTTAGGAATGGCTCAAACACATGCATGAATACTTATTTTACAAACCACCACCATCTTAATAAACTCACACTACATTGCTGGTATAGAATCTCCATAATTTCCACTAATAATCAGATATTCTATCCATGAATGCCTCTAGACGTTTGTTTTAAGCTCAAATGCTGGCTGTTTGCCATACATCTGCTGTCATTAGTAAAATTAAAACTAATTTTACTAAAATTCAAACCATCTGAATGCTCTTAAAAATTTAAGGATGTCTTAGCAAGCCTCTGCTCCTTAATGAGCCGTTCCTGACTTTATCATGTGATTTGAATTATTCAAAAGTCAATCTCAAACTCTTAAGTATATAAATTATCTTTCAATCAAGCAATTACTTGGTGTCTATCTGATAGCTAACAAGGTCTAATTTGGCCTAGGCAAATCTTGAAAGAGAGTCCAAAATAAAAATGTCAATAGACAATGTATTTCTACTATAAGACAATTAAACTAAAATTTTTATTACATTCAGCAGAGAAAAACGAAACCAAACCAATAATGTAAATTTTAAAGATTTCGTATGGTGCAAGCAACATTCACTATTTCCTCCTGCATTTAGGTTTCCCTAAGAAACCCACTATATAATCTGTCTGCCCTTAATTGTATCATCTCAGCAACTGTCTCTTCCTTTACTGTCTTTATAATAAGCACAGCCTGGAATCTGGAATGAAGAGGCTCACTACACTTTTTATTCCTTCAACCAGTAATATCCAATTCTAAATATGTAATCAATCAATGATATATGTATATATGGACACATGTGTGAGTGCACCTACTGTGTGCCATGATATGCATGTGGATTTATTAGAGTATTTTACAGGCTATGGTCCAACTAGTCCAATAATGGCTGTCTGTCTACCAATGGAAGGTGCAAGAATCCACAGTTGTTCAGTCCAGGAGGCTGGATTTTTCAGTTGTCTTCAGTATATGTTGTAATCCAGAAGTAGGCTTTAATGCCAGTGAAGGAATGGACTTAGCTAGCAGGCAAAGAGATAGCTTACTTCTTTCAATTCTTTTATATAGGCTGCCAGCTGAAGGTGTGGCCCAGATTAAAGGTGAATCATCTCACCTCAAAGATCTGGAATAGAAGTAGATTTCCCCACTTCGAATGATTTAAATTTAAAAGAAAAAAAAATCCCTCATAAGCATGCCCAGCCATTTAGTTAATTCCAGATGTAATCAAGTTGATGGAGAATATCCATCACAGTAGGGGGATTTTGAAAGTGAAGATACTGATTTTTTTTTTTTTTTTTTTGAGTAGATTTTGTCCTGTGGATAAATGGAAGTCAAAGAGAAGCTCTAAAAGAAGGGATATGACCTACTTTTAAGGCCCATACTGTTCTCTGGAAAACAGACACAGAAGAAAGGAGTAGAAGCAGGGTGGGATGGTTTAAATAAGAATGGCCCCCATACACTCACATACTTGAATGCTTAGTTTCGTTGATGAACTGTTTGGGAAGGATTAGGAGGTGTGGCCTTGTTAGAAGCCGAGTAACACCTGGGGGGTGGTCTTTGCGGTTTCAAAAGCCCTCAGCAGGTCCAGTGTCTCTTTCTCTGCTTACTGCCTGCCAACCAGGCTCTCAGCTATTTCTCCAGCACCACACATGTGTGCTTTCCCATCTGCCACCACACTCCCTACCCTCTGAAAATCTGTAAGTAAACTCCCAAGTAGATGCTTTCTTTTATAAGAGTCACCTTGGCCACAGTTCTCTTCACAGCAACAGGGTCAGGGAGACAACTACTGCAATAATCCAGCTCCAGGAAGAAGATGTTTCAACAACAGGGTAGCAATTTTAAAATCAGTGGGCTTGTAGATTCATAGCAGTCAATCACTTAATAGTCACTACATCTGGTAAGGTTCCAATGGATACCTAAGGGTCCCATTGACACCTGTCCAAAAACAATTTATTTTATGAAAAATATCCTCTCGCTTTGATATTTGCAATTTTTTAAACGTCATTTTATTATGAAGGAGAGGGCACATACCACAGCACAGGTGTGGAAATCAGAGAACAACTCTGTGGTTGGATCTTTCCTTCTAACTTTACCTGGATTATGGGGATTGACCTCAGCTCTTCAAGCTTGTGCAGCAAGTACCTTTATGGTGGCCTTGTATTTGTGATTTTAGAAATCAATGAAATCATTTACACAACTGGCATTTTTCTTTACATGAATTTCTCGTTCATTAACTTAATTACCAAGTTCTAATTAGTTCATCTACTCATTTTTAAAAGTATTGTTTATATTAGAAGATGTAACTCAATATAGTCCATAGCACTTGCCTAGCACATGCAAGGCTCTCGATTAAAACCCAGTCATTAACAGTGCTTTCAGGTTCCCTCCTTTATAATCTGTTTGCTATTTTGCAACAAGCTATCCTTCCAGATTTTTAAAAACAAATCCAGCCTCTGCTCAGGCCTCCTTTCAGATACTGACAGGTACCCTATTGGGGCATTATCTGTGAAACCCCCACCCTAGGCATTGGACACTGCTGTGGCATTTCACCTGGCAAGGGAGGCTATATCAGTTAGGTGCCACATCTTGTTCCCCATCCAGTTCTGTCTCCTGCCTGGGAAGCAGAGCCTGGCTGCAGGCTCTTGATATAAATTTAAAGCCAGCCTGGCAGCTTAATGAGATCTTATCTTAAAAATAAAGAATATTTAAAAAGCAAAACTTAAAAACCAACAACAACAAAAATATGCTGGCAGGCTAGTAAGATGTCTCAGTGAACAAAGGTACTTTTCATGTAAGTCTGCTGATGCATATTTGACCCTCCAAACCCACACAAAGATGGAAGGAGTGCCAACTTCACAAAGTTGTCCTCTGAGCGCCACATGTGCATGCATGTATGTTTACACACACACACAAATAATGATGATGAAGATGTGTGAAGTCCTAGGTGCAAAAGAAAGGAATAAACAAATAACAACAACAAAAAGCAAAAGAACACCAATGTATGGTCTACAGAATTGAATAGCTATAAAATATTAGCCAATAAATAGCACATCAGTTGAGAACAATTTGTCAGAGTTAAGGCATTCTAAGATCTTTGTATTTACCAAAGGAACTTAAACATTAATAATCTCTGGCCTTTGAAGTAGTAATAGAATATATAACTTTCCTATAAACATGAAAGTTATAGATACTATTTTTTAAATTTTTTTTAAAAGAACTGTATAGATCTATACATATATAAACTCTGACCAAAGAAACCAAAGCTACACATATTTTCAAATACATGGGAGCTACTTAGAAAAACTTGTTCAAATGCTAAACCAAAACTTAGACAATAAGCTTCATGCCATAATCATAGAGACCAAATTTTGTGACAAAACAGAACACGAAGCCCTACCAAGATTTAAAAGGTATAGAAACACCATTAGGAATGAAAAAAGAACCACATACATAACCGAGTAAACGACGCTTACAAACTTCGTGCAAACAAACTAAAGTCTGTATGTATGCATGTTTGTTTGTATCTGTGAGTGCAGATGTGTGTGCCCAAGTGTATGTGGAGGTCGAATAACCTCAGAAATTGGTCCTCACCTTCCATCTGTTTGAGACATTCTTGTTTGCTATACACCCCTCCCACACACACACACACACCAGTCCAGACGGTTTTACAGGCATGTTCTGTTATTAAAGAAGTAAACAATTTTACACTTCCTCAATGTACAGGAAAAATTTAAAAACTTTCAGCAAGTTTATACATACCCGTTTGTGTAAGTGATGGGACTTTGTCAGCTCTTGGAGTTTGTGAGCTCTGCCCTTCTTTCTGGACATTCGTAGAGTACAACTTGACTTGATTCAGAACAGATACATGTGGGTGAATGTTGGGAACCATGTATGTAAAGCTGTCAAATGTCATTAAAGTCTTCCATCCTAAGAGGAAAAAAAAAAGTCACTTTAATCTCAAACAGTTAACAAATCACATGCTTGAATTTCCTTAGTAATACAGGAATCAAGTACTTCAATTTTCCCTTATATTTATATCGATATGCAAGGGTATATATGAAATCAAGCAAAACATTCATATTAGGTTTTTTCAAAAGGTAGTACATAGTACATAACAGACACTCTCTTATTTTGTATGCTGGTTGCATTAAAAAAAAAAAGCTGGTATAATGTATTTTTAGAAGAGCAGAATCTGGGTACGAGCTAATCAAAAGGGCTTCCTACTTACAATTATCCTGTCTTCTCACAAGCTGAAGATTAGGTCCTGTCATATAACAATCAATAAATGAATCCTGGGACTGGAGAGATGGCTCAGTGGTTAAGAACACTCACTGCTCTTCTGAAGTTCAATTCCCAGAACCAACATGAAAGCATGAAGGCTCTCAACTGTCTGGTGCCCTCTTCTGGAGTACAGATGTACATGCAGGCAAAGTATACATAGGCACAAAATACATATAAACAAGTCTTTTTAAAAAGATGCTTTTAAATAAACAAATAAATAAATCCTACTAGTAGTCATCCCTGTTGTCTGATTTTTTACATTTTTAAAATTATTTTTAATTATTTATTATTTATTTAATGTATATTAGCACACTGTAGCTGTCTTCAGACACACCAGAAGAGGGCATCAGCTACCATTAAAGATGGGGTTGCTGGGAATTGAACTCAGGACCTCTGGAAGAGCAGCCAGTGCTCTTAACCACTAAGCCATCTCTCCAGCCCTACATGGAACTTTTAATTGAGAGAATGGGAGCCACAAAACACTTCAGCTGTCACTGACATCTTGGTTGACAGTGGCTTTACTGGACAGACAAAAGGAAAAGAGACTCCACAGTTGTGCTGACGTGACAGAAAAAAAATAAATTTCTATTCTCCTGACTTTTTATGTACTACTCTGTGTACTCAGATTTCTAGTTTTTCAAAGAACTCAGGAACTATTTAGACAAAATCTATACTTTCTAAGGTTTTATATGAAACCAGCCATGTCATTTGAGATAATTCAGTTTTCTCAAGAGTGAATGGGTAGGCACTGAGTGAGCACTGAAAAGCTGACACTTGGACAGGGGACACAGCTCAGTGATAGGGCCTTACCTTCCATCCTTAGCACCATTGGAGCTGAGGGGAACAATGTCCAACTGCTGAAAACTGAATTTCCAAACCACTAACTAATGTATGTCATCTGCAGGAAGTGGACTTGTAAAATAAAGAAAAGCCTTTTCTTGTGGCTCAGAGACTGGCAGGAAGAAAAGTCACTGCGAGTGCTGTAAGAACTATAAAGCATGAGGCGTTCAAGGAGACACAGCTCAGTCAAGTTCTAGCTGCTTATTTACTTTGGGAGAAAATTCCCTGTTGTCGATGTATTCTTTAGTCTATTTGGCAAATTGCTGAGGGTCCAATGTGGTTTTGGTTATATGCATCTATTTTTAAAAGCTAAGTGAGAAAATAACAGTAAAGGATTCCTGCACATGAAACATGTGACGTGCCAAAACTGTCTTCTTCACCGTGGCCACTGCTATTCTTGAGGCAAAATAGGAAGACTAAGAAAATACAAAGGGAAATTAGAGCACATGAGAGCAGGGAACAGTGGCATATACCATTAATTCCAGCACTTCCAGCAGAGGCAGGTAGAGCTCTGTGAGTGTGAGGCCACACAAAAATCCCTTTAAAAAATTGCAAGAAAACACAACCAAACAGGTGAAGGAATTAAACAAAACCATCCAGGATATAAAAATGGAAGTAGAAACAATAACGAAATCTCAAAGGGAGACTACCCTGGAGATAGAAAACATAAGAAAGAAATCAGGATGCAAGCATCACCAACAGAATACAAGAGATAGAACAGAGAATCTCATGTGCAGAAGATGCCATGGAAAACATTGACACAACTGTCAAAGAAAACGCAAAATGTAAAAAGCTCCTAACCCAAAATATCCAGGAAACCCAGGACACAATGAGAAGACCAAACCTAAGAATAATAGGTATAGATGAGAGTGAAGATTCCCAACTTAAAGGGCCAGTAAACATCTTCAACAAAATTATAGAGGAAAACTTCCCTAACCTAAAGAAAGAGATGTCGATGAACATACAAGAAGCCTACGGAACTCCAAATAGACTAGACCAGAAAAGAAATTCCTCCCATCACATAATAATCAAAACATCAAATGCACAAAACAAAGAAAAACTACTAAAAGCAGTAAGGGAAAAAGGCTAAGTAACATATAAAGGCAGACCTATAAGAATTACACCAGACTTCTTACCAGAGACTATAAAAGCCAGAAGATCCTGGACTGATATCATACAGACCCTAAGAGAACACAAATGCCAGCCCAGACTACTATACCAAGCAAAACTCTCAACCACTATAGATGGAGAAACCAAGATATTCCATGACAAAACCAAATTTGCACAATATCTTCCCACAAATCCAGCACTACAAAGGATAATAGATGGAAAACTCCAAAACAAGGAAACTACAACACAGAAAAAGCAAGAAAGTAATCTTCCATAAGAAGATAGCTACATGAACATAATTACACCTCTAATAACTAAAATAACAGGGAAAAACAATCACTTTCCTTAATATCTCTTAACATCAATGGACTCAATTCCCCAATAAAAAGACGTAGACTAACAGACTGGATACATAAACAGGACCCAGAATTTTACTGCATACAGGAAATGTACCTCAGTGGCAAAGACAGACACTACCTCAGAGTAAAAGGATGGAAAACAATTTTCCAAGCAAATGGTCCCAAGAAACAAGCTGGAGTAGCCATTCTAATTTCAAATAAAATCAACTTTCAACCAAAAGTTATCAAAAAAGATAAGGAAGGACACTTCATACTCATCAAAGGAAACATCTACCAAGATGAACTCTCAATTCTGAACATCTATGTCCCAAATGCAAGGGCACCCACATTCATAAAAGAAACTTTACTAAAACTCAAAGCACACATGGCATCTCACACAATAATAGTGGGGGATTTCAACACCCCACTCTCAGCAATGGACAGGTCATGGAAACAAACTAAACAGAGACACAGTGGAATTAACGGAAGTTATGAACCAAATGGATTTAACAGATATCTATAGAACATTTCATTCTAAAACAAAATTATATACCTTTTTCTCAGCACCTCATGGTACCTTCTCCAAAACAGACCATATAATTGGTCACTAAGCAGGCCTCAACAGATACAAAAAGATTGAAATAATCCCTTGCATCCTATCAGATCACCATGGACTAAGGCTGGTTTCAATAATAACAAAAACAATGGAAAGCCCACATACACATGGAAACTGAAGACGTTCTTCTCAGTGATGACTTGCTCAAGGAAGAAATAAAGAAAGAAATGAAAGACTTTAGAATTTAATGAAAATGAAGGCTCGTCATAACAAAACTTATGGGACACAATGAAAGCAGTGCTAAGGGGAAAACTCATAGCTCTAAGTGTCTACAAAAAGAAACTGGAGAGAACATACACTAACAACCTGACAGCACACCTGAAAACTCTAGAGCAAAAAGAAGCAAATACATCTAAGAGGAGTAGACGGCAGAAAATAATCAAACTCAGGGCTGAAATCAACCAAGTAGAAACAAACAAACAAACAAAAAACTATACAAAGTATCAACAAAACCAGGGGCTGGTTCTTTGAAAAAAAAAAAAAATCAACAAGATAGATAAACCCTTAGCCAGACTAACCAGAGGGCATAAAGACAGTAACCAAATTAATAAAATTAGAACTGAAAAGGGAGACATAACAACAGAAACTGAGGAAATTCAAAAAGTCATCGGATCCTACTACAAAAGTTTATACTCAACAAAACTGGAAAATCTGGATGGACAATTTTCTAGACAGATACCAGGTACTAAAGTTGAATCAGGAGCAGACATTATCTCTACAATCCCATAACCCCTAAAGAAATAGCAGCAGTCATTAGAAGTCTCCCCACCAAAAAAAAGCCCGGAACCAGATGGTTTTAGTGCAGAATTCTATCAGACCTTCAAGGAAGACCTAATACCAATTCTCTTCAAACTATTCCACAGAATAGAAACAGAAGGAACATTACCCAATTCATTCTATGAAGCCACAATCACAGTCATACCTGAACCTCACAAAAACCCAACAAAAAAAGAGAACTTCATTCAGACCAATCTCCCTCATGAGTATCTATGCAAAAATACTCAATAAAATTCTCGCAAACAGAATCCCAAGAACACAACAAAACAATCATCCATCATGACCAAATAGGCTTTATCCCAGGAATGCAAGGATGGTTCAATATTTGGAAATCCATCAATATAATCCACTATATAAACAAACTCAAAGAAAAAAAAAAAAAAACCACATGATCATCTTACTAGATGCTGAGAAAGCATTTGACAAAATTCAACATCCCTTCATGGTAAAAGTCTTGGAAAGATCAGGGATTCAAGGCCCACACCTAAACATAGTAAAAGCAATATACAACAAGCCAGTAGCCAACATCAAACTAAACAGAGAGCAACTTGAAGCAAACCCACTAAAATCAAGGACTAGACAAGGCTACCCACGCTCTCCCTACCTATTCAATATAGTATTGGAAGTCCTAGCTAGAGCAATTAGACAACAAAAGAAGTCAAAGAGCTACAAATAGGAAAGGAGGAAGTCAAAAATATCACTATTTGCAGATGATATGATAAATAAGTGACTCCAACCAAAACTTCCACCAGAGAATTCCTAAACCTGATAAACAACTTCAGCAAAGTGGCTGGTTATAAAATCAACTCAAATCAGTAGCCTTCCTCTACTTGAAAGATAAACAGGCTGAGAAAGAAATTAGGGAAATGACATCCTTACAATAGTCACAAATAATATAAAATACCTTACCTTGGTGTGAATCTAACCAAGCAAGTGAAAGATCTATATGACAAGAACTTCAAGTCTCTGAAGAAAGGAATCTGTAGGACCCTGAAGGGCTGCCATGCCCTGGCTGAGACTTTCCATGTGCTGCTGTCTACCAAGTAACACTCTGCAGTTTTTCTAAGATCAAAACATCCTGATGTAGGCATGGTACCCCAGGCAGGTTATTTACACTTGACAGCCCATTGCCCCCCAGTTGAGTTCCTGTTTGTGTTTTTCCTTCCCTGGCTTGGTGTATATATTGAACCTGCTCAGTAAAAGTTTTGGCACTCTCTCTTAACGAATGACCCTTAACCAATGACCCGAGTCTATGTCTTCCTTTAATCCCCCAGGCCTACACCTAAGCTCGGTAACATGGTGGCGATGGCACTGTCAGAAATCAAAGAAGATCTCAGAAGATGGAAAGATCTCCCATGCTCATGGATTAGCAGGATTAATAGAGTAAAAATAGCCATCTTGCCGAAAGCAATCTACAAATTCAATGCAATCCCCATTAAAATCCCAACTCAATTCTTCATAGAGTTAGAAAGAGAAATTCTCAAATTCATTTGGAATAACAAAAACCCTAGGATAGTAAAAACTATTCTCAACAATAAAATAACTTCTGGAGGAATCACCATCCCTGACCTCAAGCTGTACTACAGAGCAATAGTAATAAAAACTACATGGTATTGGTACAGAGACAGGTGGGAAGATCAATGGGATAGAATTGAAGATCCAGAAATGAACCCACATACCTATGGTCACTTGATCTTTGACAAAGGAGCTAAAACTATCCAATGGAAAAGGGACAGCATTTTCAACAAACAGTGCTGGTTCAACTGGAGGACAACATGTAGAAGAATGCAAATGGATCCATTCTTATGTCCTTGTACAAAGTTCAAGTCCAAGTGGATAAAGGACCTTCACATAAAACCAGATACACTGAAACTAATAGAAGAGAAGGTAGGGAAGAACCTTGAATACTTGGGCACAGGGTAAAAGTTCCTGAACAGAACACCAATGGCTTATGCTTTAAGATCAAGCACTGACAAATGGGACCTCATAAAATTGCAAAGTTTCTAAAAGGCAAAGGACAAAATGGCAACCAACAGATTGGGTAAAGATCTTTACCAATCCCACATCCGATAGAGGGCTAATATCCAATATATACAAAGAACTCAAGAAATTAGACTCCAGACAACCAAATAACCCTATTAAGAAATGGAGTACAGAGCTAAACAAAGAATTCTCATCTGAGGAAACTCGAATGGCTGAGAAGCACCTAAAGAAATGTTCAACATCCTTAGTCATCAGGGAAATGCAAATCAAAACAACCCTGAGATTCCACCTCACATCAGTCAGAATGACTAAGATCAAAAACTCAGGTGACAGTAGATGCTGGCAAGAATGTGGAGAAAGAGGAACACTCCTCTATTGTTGGTGGGATTGCAAGATGGTGCAACCACTCTGGAAATCAGTCTGGCAGTTCCTCAGAAAATTGGAGATAGCATTATCTGAGGACACAGCTATACCACTCCTGGGCATATACCCAGAAGATGTTCCAACATATAACAAGGACATATGCTCCACTATGTTCATAGCAGCCTTATTTATAATAGCCAGAAGCTGGAAAGAATCCAGGTATCCTTCAACAGAGGAATGGATACAAAAAATGTGGTACATTTACACAATGGAGTATTACTCAGCTATTAAAAACAGTGAATTTGAGAAATTCTTAGGTAAATAGATGGAACTAGAAAATATCCTGAGTTAGGCAACCCAATCACAAAAAAACACACATGGTATTCACTCACTGATAATCCACCTGGGTATCCATCCCATGTGCAGTCACCAAAGGTAGATGCTGATGTAGATGCCAGTAAGTACATGCTGACAGGAGCCTGATATAGCTGTCTCCCTAGAGGTCTGCCAGAGTCTGACATATTCAGAGGCAGATGCTCACAGCTAACCATTGAACTGATCATGGGGTTCCCAGTGGAGGAGTTAGAGAGAAGACTAAAGGAGCTGAAAGGGTTTGTGGCCCCATGAGGAGAGCAACAATACCAACCAATCAGAGCTCCCAGGGTCTAAGCCAAGAGCCTGGGAGTACACAGGGAGAGACCCATGGCTTCAGCTGTATATGAAGGGAAGGATGGCCTTGTTGGGCATAGGTGGGAGAGGAGATCCTTGGTCCCATGAAGGCTGGATGCTGACTGTGGGGAAATTCGAGGGTGGGGAGGTGGGAGTGAGTGGGCGGGGCACATCCTCATAGAAGCAGGAAGAGGGGAGATGGGTAGGGGATTCCTGGGCAGGGGGTAAATGGGGTAAGGGGATTACATCTGAAATGTAAATAAAATATCCAAAAAAAAAAAAACAAAAAAACCTTAGTTTAAAAAAATGAAAAAGAAAGAAAAGTCTTTAACTAGTTGTCACAAACATGAGTTTTACTTCTATATGAATAGACCCAAACAAGGAACACATTACTGTCTGTGCCTGAGATCTCTTTGAACCATTTTTAAAGCTCTACAATATGTTTAAATTTTAAGTTTACATTCTTTAAATATTAATAAGCTGTTCATTTGAATTTCTGCCCTGGTAGTTTTCCAGTCTAAACTTTATTAATTGAATTTCCAGAGCAGTGTCTAACCTACCCTCTGTACCCCACATGTCAGTGGCTGTAAAGGCCTTTTCTGAACTCAGTTGATAAGGAAAACACCTCAGAAGTAGATGAAGTCTCTTTGAGGGTTGCTTATTCTCTCTGGGATCATGCCTCAGCAGCAGAGCTCTGTGCCCTGGGTTTAGCCATGACCATAGTAAAAAAAAAAAAAAAAACACCTCATCTAGCATCTAATTTTCCCTTTAGTTATAACAATGACTAGTGCTATTCAATGCTAGACAACTTGACTCATTGAGCAGCTTTAAAGCTATAGCCTTCTAATATGACTACTTCTGCACTCACTCAGAATGCCTTTGCACAGAAAACTCCCACTCTGAGGATACTCAGTCATACAGTTTAAGTCAGCCTCGGGCCTTCTAACTCTTCTTCCCTTTTATGCACCAACTCTTAAAATGCTAAGTGTGTTGCCTGGCACACTGCAGAGGTGGCATGGTTTTAGCTTACAGATATCACTACAATTCCAGATTTCAGTATGATTTGTAGTATCCACTTCAGTCACTGAGTTGAGGAATGCGCAAATGGCCTTATTTCTGGCCAGTAGAGGTCTCTTCAAAACCTTCTAATACTGTATGGTTATCTTAGCTCCCTTGCTAGCTGTCTGGAAACATCCTTTAGTTTTCAACTTCAATAGCACTTCAGGTATCAACAGCTTTCAACATACCTTCAGCATTAATACACAACTGAAAACTGCTTATAGGCTAAAAACTACATGAGCCCACATGGGACTCAATGAAACCAATATAATTCTAACCCAGCAATGGAAAACATAATCAATCACTTGCAGGGTGAATTGCTGAATTCATTAACTCCAGCTGGCAGAAATATAGGAAAACATATTTCCTAATCTTAACACCCTTTCTTCAAGGTGACATCTAAAATTAGCTATATAGAACATTAGTCTTTTGTTTGGCACTTACTGCTCTACCAGCCTGAATCAGGTTTTCTCATTGCTGCACACCTAGTGGCTGTTTCATCTAAGTTGCAGCTACTGGCATGTTACCAATTTAACCATGACAATCAGGGACCTAGTCACAAGTCTTTGCTTTTACTCTGCGGCTGTGACTCCTAATAACCACTGCTACTGTTTAATGCTTGCCCTCTCTCCAATCTAGTTTGTCAGCTACTGTTTACTTCCGCTTTCATTTGAAACTAAGAATAACAAAAAGCAATCTATTCTTTCCTGCAAACCAACAATTCAGTTTCTCATGTATGTCTCAACTACATTAAAAACAAAAGGACATCTTGTGGTTTGGGCTTGTTTCTCGCTAATCTTAGGACTTGAGTCAAGGTTGTAACCTGTTGTCTACATATCAGTCTCCTTACCTAAGAGACTATTTCAGTAGTTTCTTCTCTCCAAAGTTGAAAGCACTGACATATCAAAAACTGAATACATGCATAGCTGGAGGGATGGCTCTGTGATTAATACTAACACTGGCATGCTCCACAGAATCAACTAACAGGGACTCATGGGGACTCCCAGAGATCAGGGAGACAGTAGGGGTCTGACCTAGGTCCTCTGCATATATGTTATGGTTGAGTAGCTTGATGCTCATGTGAGAATTCTAACAGTGGAGTGGGGGCTGCCCCTGACTCTTTTGTCTGCCTATGGGACCCTTTTCCTTCTACTAGGTTGCCGCATCCAGCCTCAATGTGATGGTATGTGCCTGGTCTTATTGTAGCTTGTTATATCCTGTTTGGTTGATGTCCATGGGAGGCCTATTATTTTCTGAGGGGAGGCATAAGGTAGGTGGACCTGAGGAATAGGGGAAGTCTGGGTGTGGAGACTGAGAGAAGGAAAGGAATGGGAAACTGTGGTTGGGATATAATATATGAGAGAATTAAAAAAAAAGCACCCTTTGCTTGCTAGGTGAGGAAGAATTCCCATTTTACAATATTACATGAAAAAGGGACTCTAAGTCAACAAAAACAGGGTTTCAATCACTAAAAAATATACTTGATAAACTACCATAATTGGTATGTAATACATTACTTTTCTCCATTTTAAAAATGTGTACTATAAGCTAGGTGTGGTGGCGCACGCCTTTAATTCCAGTGCTCAGGAGGCAGAGGCAGGTGGATCTCTGAGTTTGAGGCCAGTCTGGTCTACAGAGTGAGTTCCAGAACAGCCAGGGCTGTGCAGAGGCCCTGTCTCAAAAAAACAAACAAACAAACAAACAAACAAACAAACAAACAAAAAAAAGTATACCATATAGAAACTAAAAACATGGGCTAGAGAGATGGCTCAGCAGTTAAGAGCTCTGACTGCTCTTCCAGGGGTACTGAATTCAAATCCCAGCAACCACATGGTGGCTCACAATCATCTGTAATGGATGCAATGGATGCAATGCCTTCTGGTGTATCTGAAGATAGGTATAGTGTAGTCATATAAATAAAATAAATAAATCTTAAAAGGAAAAAAAAAGATCTTAATGGGAACTGAAGAGATGGCTTGGTGGTTAAGAGCACTTCCAGACCTGGGTTCAGTTCCCTGCATCGACCTGACAGCTAACAATCTTCTGCAACTCCAATTCCAGGGGATCCCATACCCTCTTCTGGCTTCTATGAGCATTGCACACATGTGATGCAGATATACATGTAGGCAAAACATTCATACATATAAAAATGATAAAACAATGAATTTATTTTAGAAGAGACTGTATTAACAGCACTGTCAGATCGTGACAGTCTGTCCAATATTAACACTTAGTAGCCCCAGTTTACTGGTATCCCTTCTGCTAGCCAATGTTGCAGGAAATCCTGCCAACTCATCTAGCAAGCAAAGGTGTAAGCAAGATAGAGTGGCCCAGCCCAGGAGAACGTGACTGATACGGTTTAATACACAGCATAGAGAAGGCCGTCTCTCACAGGTTTTTTTTTTTTTAAGGCAACAAAAGCACACATTGACCATTCCCTGTGCTACAACTTGGATTACAGCTGTAGTGTCTTGCTCAATTACTTCAACATTTGCTAAGAAAAAGTAAAAATAGCATGCAATCCAAAGACTTGGGGATAAAGACAGAAAGATCACAAGTTCGAGGTCAGCCTAGGTTAAATGTTAAGCCTGTCACAAAAAGATGGGGAGGGTGGTAAAATCACTAAGAGCATCTAACATAATATAAATACTATAACTACAAATAAGTTCCCAATCTATTAGTAATAAACTGAGATACACATTTCAGTATGTATTTATTGTAAATTATTTTCAATGCAATTGTTAGGTCACAGGGCACAAACCTCTTATTTTTCCTTTTACACAGAGAATAACTACCTCCTAAAACAGTGTTCAGTTCTGCTGCCAATTAGTACAAGAAAGTTCCTGCATCTTCTGTAAAGAACATCATATCATCAGTAAGAAAATCTTAAGAGGATAAAAATATGGCTTAGCAGCTAAGTACTGCATATACCAATAATTCTAGCTCCATTCAATGCCTTGTTGGCTTCCATGTGCACACATACTGGCACATACATGTGCATATAATTACATGCACACACACAAATAAATAAAAGAAATCTTTGGACAAAAAAGGAGTAAACTTAGCTAATGCAAGATAGGTAGCAGTAAAATTCTTCAAATATATATGTTTAAAAACATAAAGGTTTTGTAGAACATGCTCTCTGCATGTTATTCATCAACTGTCAATCAACTCCTTTGCCCATTAGTGTATTGTTATATATACTATCCTACAGCCATATTCAGTGTGCTTAGTCCAACCTGTGATGGGCTGTGTGAAATACACACTGCATATAACACAAAATGGGAAACACCTTAATATTTTTTTAAAAAAATTATATGCCTGCATACTAGCTAAGTATATTAATCTATTTTTACTTTTAAAAATATGGCTACCACACAATGCAAAACTACAATGATGTGGTCTGGCTTTTGAATACTGTCTTCACAGAGGTTTCTCATCTTAAAGTATTTAGATCAGTCAATGGTTTCCTCCTCTGTTTATTCTTTTGTGTCCTTTTGGGTTTTTTTGATACAGGGTTTTTCTGTGTGGCCCTGGCTGTCCTGAAACTCATTCTGTAGACCAGGATGGCCTCAAACTCAGAAATCCCCCTGCCTCAGCTGGGAGTAAAGGCACAGACCACCACAACTGGCCTTTGGACAGGTAACCATTCTAGAAGCAGAAACTAAACTTTATTTCTTCTCAAAGAAAATCATCTGACTTCGGATACCCAACTCCCCCTACCCCAAAACAAAAACAAAGAAACAAAACAAAAAACAGCTTCAAATAGTTTTTCTTGTAGTATGCATCTAACTTAAATAACACACTTTCTCCAAATGATTTTTAAATTTAACCACAGTTTTGATTGCTCTTTCAAATACTGTAACAAAACTTCCACAAAGGTGACGCTTTAAATCTACATAGGTGTTAAGTGTTAAAAAAAAATTCAACTTTTTGTAGTAATAAACACCCTAAAGAACTCTGAAAAGGGGCTGGAGAGATGGCTCAGTGGTTAAGAGCACTAGCTGCTCTTCCAGAGATCCTGAGTTCAATTCCCAGTATCACATGGTGGTTCACAACCATCTGAAATGGGATCTGATATTCTCTTGTGGCCTGTACATGCAGATAGAACACTCATATAAAATAAATAAACCTAAAAAAAAAAAAAAAAAAACTCTGAAAAAGTCGTCCTAAATGGAGAGACAGGTAATTACTACCTGAAATACACAGAATGAGACAAAGAACAAAACATTTTTGGCCCGGTGATAGATAGCTACCCAGAAGAAGAATTACAAATTACACCACTGCAACTCACTTTACCAACACTGAAAGGGCACTTTGGACTATATGAGTTTCTATGTAATATGCTTAAGTTTACTTGGAGGTTTAAACAGATGACTCATTCTGTTCATAAGACAGTCAGGCACACTGCCACTATGGGAAAACTAGCAATAGTATCTGTCACTAACAACAACAAACTAAAACAGTGTTACTGCAATCAATTCATTTGCAACCTTAAGAACCAGCTTTTAATAAGGGATGAATATATTCTACCTTATCTGGCTAGCACCGGAGTCTGTTACAGCTTTTATCAAAAACCTGAATGGCTGCAGCTCTGCCTTCCACTCAAAGTTTTTGAAGGGTGGATGTGAATGTTTGAGAAACGTTTCTGTAAACACTCTTTGCAAATCCCAAGAATCTGGGGGCTTGAGCTGGCGGTGGATTTGGTTCTGTCCTCTCCTGGGCTCTGCTATGAGTACTCCATGTCAAGCCACAGGAGCAAAGGAGGTGAACCAAAATAGAACTTACAGGTTTGATGCTACTTTAGAACTCTCCACAGCTTTAATCTGACTGAGGAAGAAGAAAACTCTCAGTCATACCCTACTCCCAGATTTATATAGTTTCAGGAGACACTTTTTTCACTAAAGGACTGTTCGATATAACTACACAGTTCTGTGGGTTTCCGGTCCCCAAACTATGCTCATTCGATAACCGTGAGAAGCCCTCATCTTAAGATCCATAATGTGACGTCCACTTTAATTTAGGGAGATTTAAGAAAACGAGATGGCACTAAGAAAAAGAACAGCGCAGGAGCATCTCACTCAACCTAAGCAGTAACAGAAGTTCAGCGGCGAGCTCAAGGGACGCCCCCACCCACCTAGGTTGGTGGAATCCGTCCGCCATTTCCCACGGCCTGTTCGGGTCACCCTGGGTCACCGCGATGCGCCCTAAGACCTCCCGGTCTGGAGGTCCGCCTCAGGGTGACCCTACGCCGGCTGGCCCCCGCGGGGGCTCTGTAGCCGCGGCTCACGGGGACAACTGTGAGGACCGTGCGGAGACCCGCAGGCTCTGGGTTGGAGCGGTCCGTCACTCACCCTGGCTGCGGCCGCGGGCCGCTGCCCGGCCGCCACCGAGCCTGCACAGCGCCGCCCAGCTGCATCTGTGCGCCGCGGCGGCGGCGGCCAAGCCCGGAAACATCCTGGCGGGGCAGAGGCCCCCACTCGGACACCGCCTCCTGCCTCCGAGCTGCCTGCCGCGCCCACTGACTCCATAGACTGGACCCCGGCGAACACGGATGTGTGCGCCGCGGCCGGCGGCCTCGGCGACCCGGAAGTCGTGGTGGTGTGGCGCGACAGCGGAAGTGACGGAAATGCCAGCTGGGGGCGGGGCTTCTAGGCACCACCGGACGGTGCGGTGTGCGCTCCCGCCTGTGATTGGCTTTTGGAAGTCCGTGTCGCGTCCTCGGAGACAGTCTTCTGAAGCGCTGCCGGGGCGTGAGAAGTAGGAGAAGGCAGGGTTTAAGCCTCTGTCCTGGTTCCTTTTAAACCCTCGGTACCGCTCTGTCCAACACCGTAGTCGCCTTGCTGATCAGTCAACCTCAGCTTCCTAGAGGCGTGCGGAAAATTGGAAGTCGCGATACTATATGTGTACGCGAAGATGGAGCAATTTTCAAACAGCCTGGTCCCAGAGAGAAAGAAACCTGAACACATTCGCCTGTTTTAACTAATCCCGTGTCAGGTTCACTCAGTTCTTACCGTAAATCTTCTTAATTTAATTTAAATGGCTTAGTGAAAGCACTATAAAATAAAAAATTTAAATGGAAAATTAGTGCAAATCAATAAATGGGGAAGCCCACCACTTTGTGTGGACTTGAGGCTCCCTTCACAGGAGGGATTCCACCTCTGGTAAGGTTAAGCAGGTCAAAAGCTCATGGCTATCAAAGTCGTAGTCTCTACTGAAAAGCTATTGCAGCTATTTGGATAAATGTATTATGGTCTTACACCCCTCCGCCCCCCCCCCATAACTGTAGCCATCTTGTTCCATGCCTGCCAGTTATATCATATTACTACTGTAACATGCCTGCCAGTCACTGACAGAGAGAAGTGACTTGACTCAAGGACATGCTGACCACATATCCTGGTTTTGTCCTGAATATTCTGAAAGTATGTATGAGGTTTGCTGATCTTAAGAAATTCCACAAAGCTTTATGTAGGACCCATCAAATCAAAGGTCAATATGAACTGTTATGTCTAAAATACCTTGAGTCGGAGCTGACCACCGGGCAGCCCTTCCTGCACCTACATTTGAGTTCACTATGGTTTTTGTGGCTGACACTGAAGAATGCTACTAATAAGCTGAAAGGTTATCATTATAATACTCATGTTTCGTTATCTCAATGTCCTGAAATTCCCCTGTTAACCATCCATCCCCACCTCCGTTTTTTCCTATAAAAAGTCTACTCTGAGAGCAGATTAGTGCCACAATTAGGTTTTTCCTTCTTGTGGACCTGGACATCCAGTATTGCGGTGTGTGTTCAATAAACTATTCTTGCTTAACTGAGATGATGTATGTATGGTTTGAGTGGTAAATTCCTAAACCCCAACAAGTGGATAGGCCGTCCTGCCTTCTAAGTTGTATGTGTGTGCCCACAGAGTAATGCTACTGTCAACTTTGAAGAGAGCAGCTGGTTTGGTTTTTATTTTACAATGGTCAGTGATGACTGCAGAATCATCTAACTGATCAAAGAACTGAGAATAAATGGCTGTTGAATGCCTAGCCATAAACTAAAACATTCGTTATCAGTCCTTCCAAAGCCCAGGGAACATTCTGGAAGAAGGGGTAGATTGAAAGTAAAAGTCAGAGGAAGTGGAAGGAAGTAGTGGGAAACGCTGACTTCCAGTATGACATCATTGATGCCCTCTTGAACTCAAACTTGCTGTCATTACTCTCACAAGACTGGGCACATCAGCACAGTGTCATGGAAAGAGAAGGGGCTCCTGGGGTCCTGCCCTTCCCTGAGAATTTATACACAATGGTTGATGGGGTGGGGTAGGGAGAGACATTTGAAAGCAAAACTTCACCCATTCACCTGTAAACAAACCTAATGAAGCTCATTAGATGTTACTCACAGAGACAGGCACATGCACATTAAAGTCAAATGGAAAAGCTCATTGGGAACAGGAAGGGGATTAGCAGGAGTGGGCGGAGGGCAAGAGGGTAACAGGTGTGTGAATATAACCACAATACACTGCACATACAATGTCACAATAAAATTATATATTAATATATGCCTATAAAAGCTTAATGAGAATCACAACAAGGATTTTGTTGTTCTTTGGATTGGGGGTTTTGTTTTGAGACAGGGTCTCACAATGTAGCCCAGGCTAGCTTGGCACTCACTATGTACCTGGAGTCACTATGTACATAGTTCATGATGGGGAGAGCACATGCCATTTCACACTTGTGAAGGTTAGAGGACAACTTTGTGGAGTCAGTTACCTCCTGCCTTTATGTGGGACCTGGGTATCAGATTCATGTCATCAGCCTTATGCAGCAAGCAGTTTGACCTGTTGAGCTATCTCCAGAGCCAAGAAAGGGTTATCCTTATGTACTGACTTCAATACTACTGGGGGTACTTGTGGGAGATTTTGGTCAAAGTGTAGTGAATAAAGGAATAGAAATTAAAAACCACACAGTTTTAATTCTCCTTTTTCTATCCAACCCTTCTTTGAGAAGAATAAAGATCAAATTTCTATGAAATCTCTCCAACTTCTACCCAGACAGTGAACTTTCAATGCACCTTCTCATTTTTCTGGTCAACTTCCCTTCCTTCTCAATATAAACAAATCTTAGGGTCCCCCACTTTTTTCTCCTAGTCTTCCCTCTCCCTCTTTCTTTGTTCATTAAGGCTGCCTTGGAACTGGCAGGAACTCCTGTCCTCAGCTTCCTGCCTGCTGAAATTGTTTCAATCACATAAGCACATTCCTTACTTGTTTTACTTTTTTCCTAACACCTCAAACATTCCTTTTCTTGTCACTGGGAAACTTGTCATTGGAAATCCTTGTCTGACATCATTCTTTTGCTTGTTGATTTAAAAAGTTGAAATTACACCGGTGCTGTTACTCATCTTAGCCAGGCCTCGTCTACTCTTAGACACTGTCCTAGAGAAGCTGAAGGAAGACAATCCCATTCCTGTCCTGTTTTCTGTTAAGAGCAGATACTGCAGAAGGGAAGCCAAAGCATGGCCTGTTTTTGCCTTTAGATGAGGCTTTGGCTGTGCCTGGAGAACTGTAAACAAGCCTGACCATTTTAGTAGCATTACAATAAGGAACAAATTCACTGAAGCATCCAACGGTCCTCTGCACAACAGAAGGAAACTTTAAGGAGCCAAAAGACTTCCCAAAGAACTTAGGCAACAAGGAAGAGGCTAATGAAGAAAAACAAAAGGAAAGCTCAGAATTTGGAGTTAATGTTCTCTTTAAAAGTTACAAATATAAAATATCAAAGAATGATTACTAAGCCCACATGTCTTTGACAAGTGAATTGCAATCAGAGGTCAGGGTACAAAAAAAAAAAAGAATTATTAACTTGCACCCTAGCACAGACTATGTGTTGCTTTAGTAACTTTTGCACCCTTGCTTTTTTCTGAAAATGGACTCACATCCTTATTCCTTCTCCGTGAAAATAAGGGTTTTTTTCGTTTGTTTGTTTGGTTGGTTGGTTGGTTGTTTTTTTTTGTTTTTTTTTTTTTTTTTAGCTAACTTACCTCTGCCTCTAGCCAAGAAATGCCAGTCCATAATGGAAGCTATACTTCAAATTAAGATTTGCACCCTCATTCCCTTTCCATGAAAGAAAACCCAGCTCTTAGCTTAGCCCTACCCTTAGTCAACAATGAAGGCTGTACTTCCGGTTAAGGATCTAGGCTATTACTTGCTAGGTCAAATGAAACTGGATGCTTTTAGATGCACAGAAGCATTACTGTAGGTGGTCTTTTATCCCCACCTCATTTAGAGGGTAGAAGGAAGTAAGTGGAGGGAGGGAATTGCTTGAGCCTAGAATCCTGAGGCCAGCACAGCAGTCTTAGCCACAGAAGGAAATCTGAGCAAGGCTCAGCTTAAGATTTTGTGTGGAGGAGGCGTGCTGCAAGGGCTCAGCAGATCAAAGGTTGCTACTGTGGGAAGGGGTAGGCAAAGCACAAGTGTAAGGAAGATACTGCTGAAGTCTAGGCAAGAGATAAATGCATTGTCTGTTCATGTGGAAGCAGAGCTGGTGACATATTCTGGGTATATATTTGAAAGTATACCTGGCCATTTGGGGACATAGGACTTGTGAGACATTTTGACTTAATCCTTCTGATGACATGTTTGAGTTGATGCACTACTGGTGGCATAAGGCCTTCTCCAGTGTTAGTTTTAGAGTCCCCACTATCTGATGTATGGAACAAGATGTTGTCACTACTATGCAGAAACTGTTTAATAAATATCGGGTGGGAGGTAGCCAGGTGAGTGAAGGCTTGTCACATCTGCATGAGGACCTGAGCTCAACTTCCCCAAACCCACATAAAAAGATGGTTGTGATGGTACACATCTATAATTCTAGCTTTCCTGTGGGGAGACAGGAAGTAGAGACAGGCGAACCTTTAGAAACTCATGGACCCAGAACCCTGGACATCCTGTTTTGAACAAGGTGCAAGGCAGGCAGGCACCCATGCTAAGGTTGTCCTTTGGCCTCCACATGTACACAACAGCAGGCTTGTGGCCCTACTTTGCCCAATACATGGTAGACTTGAGTTTATAGAGACAATTAGCGTTGAAAGAGGTGATGAGTGCATCCACAGCATATAGGTCTGATGGGCTTACAAGAGGGGAAGGCAGTCAGGCTGCCTGAAAACTTGAAAAAGAAGCCTCAGAGGTAAACTTCCATCTTGGACTTTCCAGGGCTCCAGAAGCAGGAAACTGTAAACTTGTTGAAGTTACCCAGCCTATGGGATTTTGCTATGGTCATCCAAGTTAATTTTATAAGGGAAACATCATTTAATCTATAGCAAAACAGTCTTTAGTTGGCTAGTTTAACACACACAAAAGAATTCAAGATTGTTCAACATAATTTTGTATTTAGGTCACATAGTCTAACCACAAAATTGAGAAGTACCAGTCTCTGATTCCACATATCCAGCTTGTCCTTAAGTTCCATTAAGGGCCATGAGGTCTTGGGCTCTGGGGAGCAACATGTGTGATATGACAGTCAGCAGAGACACTCCTGAGTGCTTTCATATAGGACGTGACATTATGAATAACACATGTATCAGGTTGAAAGACTCAAAGTGGGAAAAAATTAAATACACTATTAGCTTATCAATTGTTGAAATGTTTGGATTGTTAAATAAAACATTAAAATGAACTTTATCAATGCTTTTTATTGTATTTATGGTGCTGGGATGGACCCCAAGATTTTTTTTTTTACATAGTAATGCAAATCACATACTTCTCATGACCTATACCCCAAGTTCCTTTTTATTGTTTTTAATGTGGCTAGAAAACCTAAAATTACCTACATGGCTGGCATTGCAGTTCTACCAAACACACATCCCTCCACCAGTCCTAAATCTAGGTCACCTTGAGGTACTGCTTCCTTCAATGTCAGCTTCAATTCTCTTTTAAGTCATCTTGGAATAAAGTAATCTTTCTCTGCTCCAGCTGGTTTTGTGTATGTGTGTGGTGATGGCAGTGGTGGTGGGGTGGTGGTAGTAACAGGAATGTGTGCACGCCCATCTGAATGTGGAAAGTGTAAGACGACAAAAGATGCTCTTCATCACTCTCCATACTATCCCCTTGAGACAGTCTCTCACTGTTCTTGAAGCTACTTATGTCCCTGCCTCCCACAGTGCTAGCGGTACAGGTGTGTGTGACTATCCTCCATGTTTCACATTTGGAGGTGGGGGGATTTGAATTCCAGTCCTAATGTTTGCACAGCAAGCACTCCTACCTGGTGAGCCATCTCCCTTGCCCTCCAACTGGTTTAATATCAACAGGGGACAGGTTTCAAAGTGTGTGTGTGTGTGTGTGTGTGTGTGTGTGTGTGTGTGTGTGAGAGAGAGAGAGAGAGAGAGAGAGAGAGAGAGAGAGAGAGAGAGAGAGAGAGAGACTCGTCATGAAGCCTAGAGAAATGCATCTACTGCAATTAAGTATTTTCTCGTTTTACTGAATACTTTTTCTCCTTAGGCACCATTGCTTTCAAAAACCATCCTTTGGTTATTTCATTAAGCTTTAGAGCCTCAACATCCTAAAAAATGGAACTGACAAGAAAATCATACCCTTAATACATACTTTAATATTTGGGTTCTGTATTACTTTTTTCTAAGATGTTTCCAAGAGAAACAGATGTTTCAAGCAATTAAGTGTATCCCCTAAGGTCACAGAGCTGTATGAGATAGTATTGAAATATGGGTTCCTGTGACACTTTTATCACGATATCACAGTATCAATCATGTTTGCAAGCTCTAAAATTTAAGTTTTGAAATTCAAAAACTTTAAAACATAAGGAGGTAAAATTATATATGGCCACCATTACAGCTATCACCTATATAGAACTATGGTTGTTTTTTTGACTGGGTTATAAGTACACAGGAAATGATGTTAGTCAGTTTATCCAATGTATAGTTTTAAATTATAGAGTACAGTGAGAATGACAGCCAAAATTTACTGAGTTCCTGTATGCAAAGCACTGTTACAATTGTTTGACTCATTTATCATGATATATGTTACCAGTATGCCAATTTACAGCGACACAGGCACACAAAAAAATGCAACTGAAACCAATCCTATCCAACTTCCTGACCGAGGCCAGATCACATGGCCTCCCAATGCTGTGAGGCTTTCAATGTCTTTCTACCACCTAGTAGACTCTTACATATTACCAAGTTCAGCTGCCAGTACATGGTACATATAACCTTGCCTCCTCCAGACTGCAGTGTGCTGACCCTGAGGAAACTTGTCTTAGTGGTTAGGTTTCTTGTTAATCAGTCTATTCTTCAGCCCTAGCTGACCAGAACCTCAGATTCTCAATTCAAAATATCAAATGCTCCAGTAAGACTTTAAGAGATTCTCAAACTTCCCTCTGAAATGTCCCAAGCCAAGCTTCCAGTATCTGCACTGTTCTCAGCATAACCTCAGTACTCACAACAGGTCTTCAAATTGAGCACTCAATGGCTTTCCCAGTCCCAAGTTTGTAAAGTTCTTCCAACAATCCTCCTAAAGACAGTATGGCCAGGTCTGTCAAAGCAATACTCCACTCCTGCTACCAATTTCAGTCTTTGGTTTTCTGTTGCTGTGATAAAATATTACCAAATAACTTGAGAAAGAAAAGGTTTATCTCGGCTTACAACTCTTAGGTCAAACTCCATCATCGAGGGAACTCAAGGTAGAAACCTGGAGGCAAGACTGCAGAAGAAGCCACGAGAAAATCAGTGACTGGCCTGCACCTCATGGCTTGCTCCACTGGCTTTCCTTTATAACCTAGGACCACCTGCCTAGGGATGGTTCCACCCACAGTGGACTGGCCCACTTCCACATCAATTAGTAATCAAGAACCCCTACAAGAAGTCTGGGCGATTTTCTTTCATTGAGGTTCCTCTTCCTAGATACTAGATTTGTGTCAAGTTGACATAAACAGCTAGCACATCATTTTTATAAAGTCAGAAGCCTTACTGCTATCAACCAGCCTAAAGTATCTATATAAATTACTTAGAATTTTTATACTCATCTTAAAAGATATTCTTTTAAAGATACATAATGACCTTTTTTTTTTTAAACTCAGAATGTGAAATTATTTAAATCGGGAGAGAGAAAATGGGATAACATGCCATGGTAGAGATTTCTGCACTCTGTTCAATAAGACTTTTCACTGTACCCATCAACTCTCATGTATGTTTAAAGCTTGCCCTAAGATACACGTGGTAGATGAGTGGTGTGTACACACATGGCGGCTGAACATTGATGTCCTGCTCTGTTTTTTCCCAACTATTTCCTCAAGACAAGGTGACTCAGTGAACCTGGAGCAAGTGGTGGCCAGCCTACCCAGAAGTGTTTCTTTATTTCCACCCCTCACCATGCCATGGTTACCTGCAGGTATGTAAACATACCCAGCTTTTCACATGGATTCTTCAGATTTGAACTGAGGTCCCCATGCTTGCAGACAAGTACTTTTACCCACTGAGCCATCTCATCTCCCCAGCCCAAAATAAACCTTCAATAGGATTCTTAGTTACATAGCCCGTTCTCTCTAGGATCTCAGCAGTCACCATTCAACCAAGGAATGAGTTGATCTTGCCTTCCCAAAATTCAGAATTAGGGAGGTGGGTGTAGATGCACATGTCTTTAATCCCAGCATTTGGGAGGCAAAGGCAGGCAGATGTTGTATGAGTTTCAGCAGCCAGTCTGGTCTAGATAGTAAATTCTAGGACAGATAGGGCTATGTAAAGATAGCCTGCTGAAAACGGAAACAAAAACAAAAAACAGAACAACTCAAAACTATGATATAAGAAACTCCAAAGAGTTCACCTTTGTTTTAAAACAGACACACAAGCTATATTATGAGCCAACAATATATATGTCTCAGAAATAATCTCCCATGAAGATCTTTAGGAAGGGGCTGGAGAGTTAGCCCAGTGGTTAAGAGTACTCACTGTTCTTCCAGAGGACCTACGTTCAGTTGCTAGCACCCACATGGCAGCTTACAACCATTTGTAACTACAGTTTCAGGAGATCTGATACCTTCTTCTGAGCCCCACAGGCACCAGGCACAAATGAAGTACACATACATACACAAACAAAACAGCCACAAACACATAAAAGAATACATTTTGAAAAACTTTCATGTAATGCTGGAGAGCAAATCCAGGGTCTCACTTGTGCACACTAGAGAAGGAAGTGTGTTATTGCTTAGCTATCCCCAGAGCTCCCAAACACTTATGTTCTGGGTTACCAAACATTTTTTCTTACTTACATAGCTAAGTCTAGCTGCCTTTGAACTTTTCTGCCCCGCTTCTTTTGTCATGTTCTCCCTACCCCTTCGAGCTGAAGAACAAACTCCACATTCTTGAGATTGCACTAATTATCTAAATCCCCCATGTATGGATAAAGAATTAATCCACTATATTCTACCTATCAGAATTGCCTTTATATAAAACTGATCTTTTGATTTTTAAAATTTATTTTATATATGAGTGCTCCATCTGCATGTATACCTGCTTATCAGAAAAGAGCATCAGATTATAGATGGTTGTGAGCCACCATGTAGGTGCTGAGAATTAAACTCAGAACCTCTGGAAGAACAACCAGTGCTCTTAACTGCTGAGCCATCTCTCCAGCCCCCAAAGTGATTTTTATAATGTCTTTTAGATTGCATTATTGAAGTGGAAAAGAGCTTATATAACCGGCTTATAGAATAAGTATGGGCTGTTCAATCAACTCGGAAAATATCTACCACTTCAAGATACCTAGAAGGAAAATGTATTCTGTTATCTGATGTTGACTGATAACTTTGGATTACTGTATATTGTGAGTCAATGAAGTAGAAGTACTGCATCCACCAGATTTTCCATTTCATGAAATGCAACTGCGCTGTCCAGTGCCATCTCTCACCAAGCCCCACCATAGCATGCAGTTTTCCCATTTAACAGCAGACTTCGACATCACAGTATCTCTATTATCTGTAAAGGGATAGGGACTCACCTTCTCCTAATCATAGGCAATTAGGAACAGAAGAAAGCTGAATCCTGACTGTAAATGTAAGTGTGCAACATGGTATCTCTAAACCTGCTTAAATCCAGGAAGACTTTTATTATACAATTTGACTTTACATCAATAAAATGTTAGGTAAAACATTATAGATGAAGAACAATTTAATTTATATTGAAATAAATATTAAACATATGAAGCACAAACAGTGGAAAAAAGGTCACAATAAATTCCAGGTGGAGACATGACTTTGTGCAGTCACCAAAGAAAGCCCTTGATACTTCCAATTTCACACCATCAAATTTATCATTCTTGCTGATTTAAGCAGAACACAAAACAAATATGGATCCTAGGGCTTACTTTCACCAGAACCAGCATGGATAATTTACTACAGTGATCCAATTTGAAGATCAGCAGGGACCAGTAAATTGCTGCATAAAAGAAAGAGCGAATGAGGGTTTTTTCCTCAGTGTCAGCAGGCTACGATTATTATGTTTATTACATTTTCTTCAAAGGACTCCACATTTTCTCAAATATGCAGCAGGACTGTATTTCCCCTCTGAGGCCCACATTAGCATTATGTGCTTTGGTCTTGAATACAGGAGAATGATGAATTTTTCAATTTATTTTATAAATTTATAGCCAGGATAATAGTGGCTTGAAGAGTACATAGAACTCCCCAACCTGTACAATATATTAAAAATGGATTCAAAAGAAGTTAGTAAGAAGTGCTGACATACTGTATATACAAATTTCTTAGCTCAATAGATCCCATCGTATCAAGCACCAGAGGCGATGCATTTATAAACCAAGCAGTCCTTATTAGTGTTACTAATCTCTACAATCCTTGTGTATTTGTTCCGATATATACACATCACTAAGTGTTGCCTGCCCAAGAGTTTGCTCTTTTATACACAAAAACTAATGTCAAAAGGAATTGTTCTTAAAGTTACAAAAAAATAGTAAATATTTGGAATTAAATGTTATGAACAAGGTTAGCTGCTGAGCCTATTTTTTAAATGTACCTTTAAAAAACTAAAAAAGATGGGAGGCAGAGACAGAGACAGGAGAATCCCTGAGTTCAAGGACATCCTGGTCTACAAAGAGAAACCCTGTCTTAGGGGGAAAAAAAAAGAAGGAAAAATAATGATTCTTGTGCCCTTCTTTCTCCTACAATAGCCAATCATTAAAAGACTCTAGCAAACACAGCTATTAATAATCTTTTTCCTATGAAAGAGTCACTTCAGATACAAAGAATACTGCATGCTATCTTGTCACTACTGACTCAATGAGGGCCAGTTACATGGCATGTACAACACAGGACCATGTGCATTAAAGAGCTGCTGAGAAACAACTGCAGGCTTCCACAGGTCTGCAGTGCCTCTAGTATACTGTCTGTTGAGCTACACCAACACACTGCCAGTGTTAATTCCCCTGATCCAGAGAACTCCAGTGGTGGTATGAAAACTTGTTGTCTTTATAGACTAGATTCAACTTTCAAACCCAGGTAGTATTATTGATGTAACATCCAAACACTCAAGTGCTTTCATATTACAGGGGAAATAAAATCTCAATTGTAGTTTAACTGATTCTATCTAGTATACCTACAAAATAATCATAAAAAAATTGAAATTCCATCTCTCTGTATGAGAAAAATGATCGTTTCTCTGAACATTTGAAAAGGAGAAAGAATAACCTTAGCATTTATATACTTGGGTGACTTTGGCTGAGAATGAAGAGACAGTAACACACATGCCACTCCTGCCTGGGCCCTGTTTTACTGGCTTGTACTGACAGTGCACTTCTTTTGAATGTTTTACTATTATAAAATAGTACTCATAAGCTGGGATTATAGATCAGTAGTAGAACAAGGGGCCCTGGTTTCAATCCCCAGTCCCATCTCCCAGAACACATAGTAAATACTTACCAAATATTTGTCCACTCTTGAATTAAAGGGGTCATAGAACTAAGATACTTAGTGTCATGGACTACTAAGCATGTAAGTAGCACAGCATAATCTTCTAACCCAGCTTGTGAAAATGGGGACTACCAAAGGAAACAGTGACACCTTCATAAGCCTAACCAAAGGAAACAGTGACACCTTCATAAGCCTAACTGTCCATAGCTATTTTCTCCCTGGGCAAGTTAATCAGTACAAATTCTAATACGCTAGCTGAGCAGCTTTTGTTTGTTTGTTTGTCTGCTTGTTTTTTTAATCCAGTCACAGGTGCTCACTTTCCCATGTGAAATGTCTAGAGACCTCGCCTTAACTTTGATTACATATGCATTAGACCTACTGGGACTTATGTGACTCTTATGCAACAGTATCCATTAATTTTCCAGAACTTCCGGTTTGTTCCTAGCTTGCTTTGACATTCTCAGTCAGAGATATATACAAGCATCTCAACTTTACCTTTAAAATCAGCTTTCTCTCTTGTTTTTCTTCCAAAAGCATCTCACTTAGTGAAATTTTATTTCAAGGAAATTTAAATACAAATTATACTTAAATTGCTCTGTGGCTTAATATTAAGATATAGCCAAAGTGGTGAGAGATGAAGTACACAGAAGGAATAGAATTCTTGTTAGAAAACAATAGAGTTTGTATGAAGCTTCCACTTGTCCAACAGGGTTTAAAAAAACATCAGCACTTTTCCAATTTTTAAAGCACTAGATATTCTGCATGATAATCAAGTTCTTTTAAACTGCTTCCTTATGCAGTGTTAAGTTTCTCCTGCTACATCCACTGTATGCACTAGTCCATGTCCTGATTTTTGATAGGTGTACAAGGAAACACTAATTTCAGATTTGAGATCAGCTGACTGTACATATTCACACAGAATGTAATATTTCTAACTGCAACTTCATGCAAACTAACATCTAGTAATGTTCAAATTAAAAAATTTGCCTTTTCACGGGCTTGAGAATATTATTTATATACTACACTTTCCCTTAAGGAACAAATCTACATTTCCATTCAAGCACAAGTTATCAGAAATAATGAAATTCTGCAATATCATTAAAGCGTCTTAATTATATTGCTAAGCATTTGAAATTACAGTTTTAAGAAAAAAATTCTTGTTAAAGTCAGCGTGAATTAGCTCTTCTAAGGAAAGCTTTTAGACCAATATCATAAAGAACAAGCTCACTTATAGGCTTGAAACATAAAAGGCAATCCAGGTACAAACACAGCACACATACAACACAAATGGAAAAGTTGGTGGAATACAAATACATTTTGTACTTTAGCTGATCCAAAGTTAATATCTTACTTTGCATAAATGTCCTTCCAATTAAAAGAAGATGCTAATATAAAAATAGACAAGTCAGAGGTACATGGATACTCTCAACACTATTTTTGAATCTCTTATAAATCTAAAATGTTCCAAGATTGGAGAAAAAAAGTAGGAGAAAAAAAACATTTCAAAATAAATATGCCTTTAGCTGCCAGAACTCAATGTCATTCAAGACAATGTTTTAAGACATCATTAGAAATCAGTTTACATAACAAGATAGTCACTTTATTGCTCTACAAATTTGCATCTTTAAAACCATCAGATTACATAGTGATGAGGAGGCTAGGCACACACATAAAAATCAACTGGATATTAGGAGGTTGCTTCTCCAACTCGGTGGATAAATATTACAAAAATATAAAAGTAGCTGGTTAAAGCTAAGCTATCAAGTAGTATTTCCTGGAAATCTACCCCAAGACTATCACCTTTCTATAGACTAGAAACTTAAACAGAAAGAAAACTGATGCTGTAAGTTACTAATGAATGTATTTGAAAAATCTAAAATACATGCAGATAGAAGTGGGCACAAAAAAAAAAAAAAAAGCCACATTACATCACTCTAAACTAACATTGTAGTGCAGTGTTTTAAGTACTTCAAATCATGCAACAGTAAGTAATTAGGATCAGAATGACTTTTAAAAAGGAATAGACGGGAACTCAATTGAAAGAATTGAACATATTATACAGCCTCAATCACAGATGCATTATACATTCAATCCCCCAACTCAACTATGAGTTACCAGGCTGAAATACCATTACTCCCTTCAACTACTCCCCAGGCCCATTCCCCATTAATTACCTTACCCATAACCCTTTCCATTAAACCCTCTGAATCATATTTGCTGGGTAAACATGTAATCTACAGAATAGTCTTCATTATTTCAGAACATACAAGTGTAATCACATGCTGTCTTCAATCACATCCCTTCAAAGGCATCTGAACTGCTGCTGCTCATGGCTAGGAAATTTCAAGCCTAAGAAACCAAGAAAACTAAAGTCAAGATTCTGGAACTATGTAATTCTACAAACTATAGCAACATTGATAATCTATTGGTTGACATTTATAAAAGTCAGTCAGTAGGTCTCTATGTCACTACTATCTTCTAGAGTAAATGATTATATGACCCCCAAAGATCTAATCCAAAAGAGGTTTACAGTCAATCCGTTTTTCAAACATCATTCAGAGCCACAGACGTACTATGGAAACGAAAGCTTCACAGGTCATAAAATATATACAGAACTTCTCTGTAATAGTGCAGGCTAAGCACATCTGTCCTAGAAAGCAGCACACATAGAATGAGAACTGAAACTACAGGGGGATGTGCTTCTGCTACAATCTCAACCAAAATTACAGAATGGAAAATACTGTCTTAAAATATTCTCAACTCATCTAGTACCATAATGAACTCATTCCAGATATAACTTGGGTTAATAGTTAGGATGAAACAAATTTCAGAATTCTTTTTAAAAGAAATAAATGTATTTCATGATGTAGGCACAGCAGCATCTAAAACAATTTAGTAACATTTATCACTAAATACAAACTTACATAACCACAAACAGTAATGTACAGTAAAATTTTCTCAGAAAGTGTTAAAGGCTTGATTTAACATGCCAGGAAAATTATTATTTTTGCACTGAGATGCATTTATTTTATGTAAATCATGTAAATTGAACTGAGGTCAATGTTAGACCTGTAATTTGGGACCCCTATCAGAATTACCAGCTAATAACGCTAATCTTCTAAACACAGGTTAACTAGATGTTCAACTACGCAACTGTTGGTGCCAGTCTGCTAATGAAGGCAATGCTCTGGAGACACAGTCTTCTCACAAACAGTGGGCAGGAGGGTTTCATAATAATGTGTTCAACAACAATCCTCAGTTCATTAAACAAGTTCCTGTAAGATAAAATAGTTTTGTTCAGAAACACAAGAAAAGACAATGAATACAAACAATGCTATGAAATGCAGAAGAAAAAGTTGACCAAAAAGAATTTAGAGAAGTAGCTGGGTGAAGTGGCACACATTTAATCCTAGCACTTGGGGGAATGGAGGCAAGCCGGTCTCTGAGTTGGAGGCCAGCCTGGTGTACACAGAAAGTTTCAGGACAACCAAAGCTACACAGTAACACCCTGTCTCAAAACAAACAAAGCCTAAACCATTTAGTAAAAGATGAACCTGGAGTACACTGTAGGGAATATACAGAAGGTGAAGCCATGCACCCCTGGCAGTCCTACCCCTCAGCTGCTAGTGCAGGAGGTGGAGAGCCTAGGATTCCCAAGCCAGCCAGGGCAGCATGAGCCCTCCCTTCTAAGCACAGACAGCAGCTTCCAAACCCATACAAGTGTCTTTTTTGAGTAGAAAATTAGTAAAAACATTAAAAACATATCATTATAGCTAAAAAGGATCATTTACTTTTTTTCTTTGTTAGTCAGTTTTCGCATTTTACAGACAAATTCAAATCCTTCTAAAAACGACTGAAAGACTACATAACATGGGCAATCTACAGTTTCTTTAAGTGAATGTTTTCTCATCCCTTTTCTGGACACTAGGAATTTCAGTGCTGTAGTGAAGTTAATGAAGACTCTATGGAACACATTCAATGAATGTTACAACTTAAATACTGATCAGACTAGCTCTTCTCATGTTAAAACCTACCCAAGAGATCACATGACCTGGTGGGATCTTGCTCCATTTACTGCTGCAGCTTCTGATAGTGCTGTGTTGCTTTGTTTGTTCCCAGGTTAAGTGGCCTTCCTTGCCTGGCCTATACTACCCACGAAGTATCCTTCATAAGACACTACACAAGTATATGTACATACATGTCATATACAAAATGACATATGCTAGACTAGAAGTCAATCTGGTGTATCCTCAAGGATAATTTTAACTACTCACTGTGCCTGAACTTGGGATCCTCTTGAGTGCAGAGAATGTCACAGATTCTAGAGCACTCGGGTTACAGATGTGCACCACCTTGCATGACTATGAGTTTTTTAGACCTCATGTAACAAAAAGTATAGAAAGCTACAGTGTGTTTAAGGAGAGACTACTGTATACTGGCTTGTGAATCTTTACATATCATCTTTGTTTCAACTAAGAAAGTCCTTAAGGATGGGACTTAGGTCTTACATATTCTCTAAGCACTAGCAGCGCCTTAAAGATAAAAAAAAGGAATATAACGGCCCCATCCTTGAAAGGTCTAACCTCCAGTATTTTTACTTATACTGCTGCAAAAGTGATAAACAGTCAGCAGCAGCATACTTCAGATGTCAATCTTTTCTAAGGCTAGCATTATGTGGCACAGATCTCCACTATGGTGCTGTGTTACAGCAGACAGCTGCAGCTGCAGTAATACGGCATTCTACGGAGCCCTGTGCTGCAAAGCTGTTTGCTGGGGTAGGTGCAGTAAGTGCATTTTCGACTTAAGAATGCATTTATCAGAATGGAAACCTGTGAGTCAAAGATTAGCTGCTGGAAAACTAGGCTTTCACTAACCCCAACTAGTTTTAAGGCCTAAACTTAAATTGCAAAGATACTTCTTCCTTCTAAATTCTAAACTATTAATTAAGAAATTTCAAAGAGTTACACATACTACATCTGGACACTGTACTACACAGAAGAGATTTAAGCTAGTCACCAGCTTACCGACAATATGGATTTCTTCTAGAGGAATATCGAAGAGTAAGAAATCTGTAATATATAAAAGGCTGGAGCAAACTTCCTTGGCCACTGAAATAAAAAAATACAAGAGTGATGAATACATATTACTAATTCATATATACATTAAAAAATTACAGGCAATTTAAAGGGAGAGTTTGTGTCTGCATCAAATGGTCATTACAAAGACTTATCTAGGCACGATCACTCTTACAAAGGAAATAGAATATAGACAACTAGAAAAGAATAAAATGTTACTTATTACTTAAGCTTTTATAGATATATCAATATATTAAAACTTTATACACTAAAACTCAGAAAATATTGGATATTATCTCTAATTAGTAGAGACAATTGATAAAATCAAGAGTTTTATGGGCACTTTTAAAAATTGTTCATTATTTGTGTATACATGTGTGTGAGACAGGGAGAGAGAGGGAAAGAGAGATGGAGAGAGAAAGTGAGAGCAGAACAGAGAGAGAGGAAGGGAGAGGAGATAAAGAGAGATAAAGAGAGGGAGAGAGAGATTGATTGATTGTGATGATTCGGGCATCTGTGTGTGAAGATCAGAGGTACCTTCTGTAAAGTCAAATTTCTCCTTTTGTTTCCATGGGCTCCAGGGATCAAATCAAGGGATCAAACTCTTGACAGTCAGTGCCATTACCTGTTCAATCATCTTGTAGGCTCAATGTGTTTGTTTGTTTGTTTGTTTGTTTTTTCAAAACAGGGTCTCAATATATCACACAGTTTCGCCTATAACTCCTGAGCCTCCCATCACAGCATTCAGAGAGCTGAGACTACATGCATGTCTTACCACATGCCAACTGAAATCAAATTTTATAACATCCCCCCCTCCCCCCCCCCAATAAAAATAGTTTCTCTGTAGGCCAGGCTGGCACTGAACTGACAGAGATCCACCTGCCTCTGCCTCCTGAGTGCTGGGATTACAGGCATGCACTACCACTGTCCAACCCAAGTTTTAAATCTTAAAAAAAACCTGCCACATGAAGAAAGATTTATTTTATATAATCATATAAAACACAAAACTATGCCAACTAACTAATACACTGACATAAGCTATAATAATTAGTATTCTTGATTTAAAAAATGTAATTCTAATACCTCAAGAGGAATGTATATCGTTTAAGAAACTCCAGGTCTGGAATTCTTTCTTTTAAAAGCTACCTATATTAAGATATTCAAGTAACTAAAAACAAAGCAGGAATGAAGCAGTAGACATGGCTGAGTGCTAGACGGAGCACACAGCAGGCATGCACAAGGCTCCATCTGCGAGGGAGGAAGACCTATGTATCTATGTATATAATGGCAAGTCCAGCTGGACGGTAAAGCATTAGGGTTAGTAAATTATAAATCTTGGCTATGAAAAATACATACTGGACAGCCAGACACGGTGGCACACCTATAATCCCAGGACTTAAAAAATGGCGGCCAGTTTTAACTATATAGTGAGTTTGTGGCCAGCTTGCCTACAATGGACTCTGTCCTAAAAAATCAAAAAGGGGAAAAAAGAAAAGAAAAACTCAGAGACCAACTTTTTAAAAAAGCACAATGTGAGTCAGAGAGATGGCTCGGAAGGTAAGGTGCTGCTGCCAAGACAGAATCCGGAGACTCACATGATGGAGGAGAGAAGTGACTCCTGGAAGTTGACCTATGGCCTCTACACATGTGCTACACACTTACACAGACAAAATTAATGAAACAAAACTTTTTTAAAGCCAGGTGTAGTAGTGTACACCTTTAATCTCCACACCTGGGAGGCAGAGGCAGGTGGATCTCTGGGAGTTCTAGGCCAGCCTGGTCTACATGGTGAGTTCCAGGACAGCCTCAGCCATATAGTAAGACTCTGTCTCAGGAAAAAAAAAAATCCAGAAAACAAAAAAGTTTTTTGTTTTTTTAAAGAGCAAGATATAAAGGTATATACAAGAATATAAGCTCTTAATATTTTTAACCCTTTCTTCTAGTTTGTGTGGGAAAACTCTACTAATTAAGGTAGAAATCTAACATTGTCTGGATAGCTCGGCACCTAATGTAAGATTCCCTTCACAGGTAGGGCTTCCCCTTCTCTGACCTTGTCTGGGGAATTCAACACCCCCCACCCCCCACCCCCCACCTCTACCTGCAAAATGTCAGGTAGCCTTAGTTAGATCACAGGATCAGCTTCCTTTCTCCTGATAAGAACCTGGTCAGCTAGCACCTGAGATTCCTGAAATGCTTCCCCATGCTAATGAAGCATTCTGGTACTCTAAGCCTTCCGTCAATAATCTTTGCCCATCCTGGATATTCCAACCCCAAAATTATATAAGCCTTGAATCACCCCAAGGAAAGTTGCTCTGCCTCCCTGCAGCTGGTCCTGATGTGTCTTCTCCCTGCATACTCACAGGGCTTCTGAAACACCCCCACCCCATGTCTGCTCCCTTTGTCCACACAGACTGATATTGGCTAATGATCCACGAGGGCAAGGAGTCACAATTTGTACAATAACTTCTTAATAAAAATAACTTACATGATAAGCTTATTACTTAATGTTATGTACATTTTGCCCAACAAACAATCTGAAGTAATTTTCAACTTTCTAAACTGAAAATTTTAACAGAGAATATATAGAAAACATTCACTGAAAACCAATTTTCCCACTATCAAACTTGGACCTTTAGAAACTTCACAACACACTCTCCACAATCTATCCTTGCAGAACATATGTCCACAAGTGTACAAAATGACTAACATTAGCCCAACACTCCTCATAGAATAACTCACTATTTACTCATAGAATAACTCACTATTTACTAGGACTTGACACTAATATGAACATGACACAAGAAAGCATGTACTAATCCTTGCACACACCTAAAAAAATATATCAGAGAACACACTATATGTTGTTAACCAACTTTAACTTATATTAACATGTAATATGTATGTGATACTGTGCAAATTATCTTATTTCTTTTACAGCTTCAAATATTCCAAAATCTTATCTTCCTACTATTATGTAACAAGCCTCTCTATTTTTAGGAATATTTAGACTGGTTCTAGTATAAGAATAAAGCTAGGCTGGAGAGATGGCCCAGTGGTTAGAGCACTGATTGCTCTTCCAGAGGTCCTGAGTTCAATTCCCAGCAACCACATGGTGGCTCACGACCATCTGTAATGGGATCCGATGCCCTCTTCTGGTGTGTCTGAAGACAGCTACAGTGTACTCATAAAAATAAAACAAATAAATCTTTAAAGAAGAAGAAAGAAAGAAAACGCTATAAAAAAAAGAAAAACGAAGCTATACCTAAGAGTGTAGCTTGGGAACACCTAGTTATCATGGAAAACATCCTCTAAGCACCCATAGTTTTTGTTTGAGGATTTTTTTTTTTTTTTTGGTTTTTCGAGACAGGGTTTCTCTGTGTAGTCCTGGCTGTCCTGGAGCTCACTCTGTAGACCAGGCTGGCCTCGAACTCAGAAATCCGCCTGCCTCTGCCTCCCAAGTGCTGGGATTAAAGGCGTGTGCCACCACCACCCTTGTTTGAGGATTAACCCCCTCAAAACAAACAAAAACCACGGCAAGGTCTGTGTAGGCCCAGTATCCTGGTACTCAAGAAGTACAAGTGGGAGGATTGCTTCAGGAACAGTCTGGGCTACAAAACAAGGCCTTGTCTTTCATAACCTCAAACCTGGGAGGAATGCAGGGAAGCAAAAAGAGGGAAAAGGGAAGAGAGGAACTAGAAAGAATAAAGGAAATGAATGAAAGGAAAGATATAAACAAACGTGCAATGATCATCTGTCTTTGCACATATGTGCATGCATATACAAGATAAACTCAAGACTGTAGTTTATCTTTAAATACAGAGTTCTAAGTAATACAGCCTACTCATCAGATAGTGTGTCCACCATGAAGGTAGAATATAAAGACTAATGAGAGCATGGTCACTTGAATTTTATGGTTTGAGTAATATTTAAGTTACACACTTAAATTCTTACATATTGTATATGTAATATACTACTGTACATGGAAGGTGCCTTGGTGGTAGAGCCGTGTCAAAGCTATGGACTTGATCCCCAAAGACAAATAAATAAACTTTATAAAGTAATTGAAATTATAAAATATTGATGAACAACATTAAATAAACACAAAAACAGAAAATCTCCCATGTTTATGCACTGAAAAAATAGTATTGTTAAACATCATGTTACTCAAAGCAGTTTACAAATTCATCCATCAGAAGAGAGATTATTAAAAAAAAAAAAAAAAAAAAAAAAAAAAAAAAAAAAAAAAAAAAAAAAAACCAGCAGTGGTGAGGATGCAGAGAAAAACTAATGTATGAGTGTGTGGTGGCAATATGCACTAGAACCAACACCATGGAAAGGGGATGGACAAATAATGTAAGGCCCTCAGGATCCAACCATCCCACTTCTGGGCATGTACCCAAAGGAAAGGAGAGCAGCAGCATCACTGTGCTCTGTGCACTCCATGCTCACTGCATCACTACTCACCACAGCCAAGATACAGACTCACACACAGAATCTATCAGCAGATGAACAGACAAAGACTGGGCTACATACTCCTAACTATACACACATGGCTCAATGTTAGTCAGTCCTAAAAGGATGAGATACTATCATTTGTAGTTTAAAAAAAAAAAAAAAAAAAAACTGAATGGAAACTGAACTGGAAAGGACAGTAAATGACAAGGGCTGGAGAAAGAGCTCAACAGTTGCAGGCACTTGCTACTCCTGTACAACATGCAAGCTTGGTTCCCAGCAGCCATATGGCATCTCAAACCTATCCAGAAATCCAGTTCCAGGGTTTCTTCAGGCTTCTGTGGACACCAGGCACGCACACGGTACACATACATGCAGATAAAACACTCATACACATAAAAGAAAGTACGTAAACCTGAGAAAGAAAAATTAAACACTCACTCAAATGCAGTGGCTAGAAAGCTGATTTCAAAGGAGAGTAAAATAGTAATCACCAGAAGCTAGGAGGGAAGAGGCATACGGAGAAGCTGAGAGCCAAAAGTGTAACAGACTAGATAGAGGGATGACTCAGTGGCTAAGTGCTTGCTGCACAGGCATGAGGACCTGAGTTCACATGCCCTGAGACTTGTAGTTATCCAATCTAGGGAAAATGGTGAGCTCCCAGTGCAGTGAGACTCTGGAGTGTGATAATGGAAGACATTTAATGTCAACCTCTGGTATCTATATACACACATAAAACATACACATGTACACCACCACCACCACCACACACACACACACACACACACACACACACACACACACACATACAAGTTGATTAAAGGAATAAATTCTAGTGAAAAAATTATCTTTAAAAGTATTTCTGGTAAACTCTTGACAATTAAGATGCTGACAATTTTGTCCATATTGTTAAATAAGAGCCTTAAGGAGCTAAACCAAGTTGTGGATCAATGAAGTCAGAGCTTTTAACAATTCTAAACTAAGACTGCATGTTACTGCACTAAGTTTTAGGGTGTAAGCTTTGGAGCTCAATAATATATAAATGTAGCTACATCAAGTCAACATTTAGGAAATGAATTTGTTATTTATCTATTTCAATTAATACAGTGCCAGAAATTAAACAGAAAGCCTTACATATGCTAGGTAGTGTCTCCTTTTAAATGAGAAAATTCAAGGCTCAGAAACTTAAAAGTCTTACCAACTAAAGGCTAGGTCAGAACACCACCTATTAAGAAAATTTTTATAGCCAAATATAGTGGTACAAACCTTTAATCCCAGCACTTGGGGAAGTAGAGGCAGGAGGATCTCTGTGAGTTCAGGCCAACCCAGTCTACACCATAAGCTCCAGGATAGCCTGGACTACATAGAGAGCCTGTCTCAAACAAATAAATACATGAACACTTTTAGGTCTATCATTCTAGAGCCCTGTGCTATTCAGAGCCCCACAACTTGAGCAGCATATGGCAACCTTAAAACTCACGAGGAAAGGGTAACTTAGAAAAATGAGAGAGACGAATTTAAAGAAAACGCTGTAAGAGGTATAAAGAGAGATTACTAAACAAAGTCAGTCTGTTGGTGCAGGCTTGCAGCTAGCTACTTAGGAGGATGATACAGGTTGCAAGTTCAAAGCCAGCAGAGGCAATTTAGTGAGTCCTTGTTTTAAAATAAGATTAAAAAGAAAAAGAAAAAAAAAAAAAAAAAGGAAAAAAATGGAGTAAAGCTATTGCAGGTCAGCAGCTTAGTGCTTACTAAACAGTGCTGCCCTGGGCTCAATCCTCACTACAAGAAAGGAAGAGCGGGAGAAAGGGAGGGAAGGAGGGAGGGAGGGGAAAGAAAGGAAGTAAGCTTTTAAATATATAAAAATGTCATTGGTCAGTGAACAAAGTATAAAGTTTTATACTTGGTAACAATAACTTGTACAAATGAGCAAAATAGTGAAAACCAAGAAAACAGATTTCTTTTCCTAGACAAGAATCTTACTATGCAGCCTAAGCTGGCCTTGAACTTGAAATCTTCTGCCTTGGCCTTCCCAATGCTGGGATTACAGGCCAGTGCCTGGACAAGCACATTGACATTTTAAGAACATTTGATATGGTTCTAGTAAATACAAAGTACTTTAGCTTAAAGACAGAAAAATTAATTCTGATATCTATGTTGAAGAAACCACTGTTGGTACACACATATAATCAATCTTTCAAAACAAGCATATTTGAATTCTTACCTAAAGAGCATAAAAACTGTAGCAGGCATCAAGAATATTTCATTACAAGCGATGAATTTCAGAATATTTTGTTGGTTAGTACTTAATTTATCCAAGACAGATCTCAACAGAGGAAAACTATTTGAACCCTTTGCCTAAAACAAAGGAAAACAAGCATTAGAAGTAACAAGGCATCTCTAACAACTCAACAGTCACCTAGTATCACTGTGCGGATGCTCGCTGAAGTGGCATCACAGTCACACAACTCACACTTAGCTTCTATACATGACCCATCCACATACACGACACATCGCTGACATCCTATTGCAGCAAAAGCTATGCTGTTGTCTCACTGTACTGTTTAGGGAATGCCAAGAGAAGCCTGTTCAGTACAGACACTAGTTTTTGGCAACTTTGATTTATGGTTGGTCAAACTGAAGAACTAATGAACACCAAAGGCTAACTGCCTTTATTTAATCAGTAGCACACTTAACAGGTAATATAACCAAAGGCCAATTATTTCAAAGTAACTTTAAGAACTTGCTCATTGTAATTCCCTGCTTTAGTCTGTCTCTCAAGAGAACCCAAAACACGTCAACACATTTTGTCATTCTTACTTTGTTTCCCACAGAAAAGTGGTTATTTCTTCCCAGTTGTAACAAAAATCTGATTATTCAGCAATAGTTAAGATCCCTGTGGCTCTTAGATAACTAACACTATAGATTATGGAATCCTTAGTGCTCCTGTGGCTAGAGAAATAAGGAAATATAATAAAAACCACAAACTCAGGCCAGGCACACCTTTAATTTAACCCCAGCACTCAGGAGGCAGACGCAGGTGGATCTCTGGCTACATAGAGTTTCAGGTCAGCCAGGGACTCTGTATAAAGAGACAGCCTCAAAATATAAAATAAAATTCAGGAACACAACTCTTCAAGTTACTATACAGACACTTCCCATGGTTCTACGGTTCTAGTGACAGTGAAGATCTCTGCCAACTCATCAAACTTAGCACAGTTAGTGAAGATATCGATTTCAAACTTCAGGGAACTGGAAGGCAATTTTAAGAATAATCCTTTCTCTACAAAATAATGCTGTTTTGTGACATTTCAACCACGCAATCTTCAAATCTAGAAAACTTTATAAAAGCTTATGAAGAATACAGGGACTTTTGGTGAGAACTGTCTGAAACTCAAACGCATGCCAACTATCTACAATCTATGAGCCATAGAAACAACAGTTTACTTACATCCAGGACCTTCTTAGTGTATGTGGCAGCATGAAGCAAAGAAAATAACAAGACTGGAAAAATACTCACTGGAGAAAGCAGTTAAGGAAAGCTTTCGCGTCGCCAAGCAGTGTGTAGATGTGTGCATGCTTTATGTCACTGAGCACTGTGCACACACACACACACACACTCACATGGTGTGCACACACATACACACATGGCTATGCGCTATGGGCAAAGCAGAGCTGAAGCAACACTTGACTGTGAGGTTAGTAGAATGGCTTTTCTTTCATCTTTGAATCAAATGAAGTTTTGCCACTTAGAAGGAAGTAACTTCCTTTCTAAATCTTTCCATCTGTTTGGAAAGTCAAAATCATTTTTAATAAAGCACCATAAATTCTCCTAAATAAAACTAAACTGCAAGCCACCCCAAATGATTGAATATACTTTTTTACCCTACAATGGACATTTTGGGTTTTTTGGATTTATTACTTTTAGTTGTGTGTGCCTGAGTTTATGTTCACCACATACATGCAGGTGCCCTAGGAGGCCAGTGGTATTGGATCCTTTGGAATTGGAATTATAGGCATTTGAACCAAACCTGGATCTTCTGCAGGGGCGGAAGCCATCTCTCCAGTGTACCAATTTGGTCTTAAACATAGCCTTCTACAGTGATTTTATGAATCTACACTGTTAACAAAATTTAATAGCTTAAGTCCCATTACTTTGAGAAACTATAAAAAAATCTAAATTTGTAAAAAAAAAAAAAAAAAAAAAAAAAAAAGACTATGCATTTCAGCTTGCATAAAATCTACCGCAGGTCCTATCAAGTTAATTATTAAGCAAGGAATTTTTATATTAAGTCCAATGGTATGGTCTTATACTGTGGGCAAATACATAATTTTTATTCAGCTTTTCCAAAGAAAAATAATGGAAACAGATTTCCTCCAATTTTTGCTAGGTGGATAACAGAAAACATATCAAGTAAATGACAGACTATCAACAATGAATTGTAAAAATACTAGCCTTAAGATGTTCTCTATAGGGCTGGAAAGATGGCTCAGAGGTTAAGAGTACTTCCAGAGGTCCTGAGGTCAATTCCCAGGAACTACATGGTAGCCATCTTTAATGAGATTTGATGCCCTCTTCTGGCCTGCAGGAATATAAGCAGGCAGAACACTGTATACATAAATTTAAAAAAAAAGAAAAGAAAAGAAAAAAAGATGTTTTCTGTGATAACATCAGCACAAGAAATGAATCAGTCCATTTTTCTGTCTAGGTAAAGGTATGGCATGGATGGAAAGTGCTAATAATCTGAGTATCAAATTCATTTTAACCTTAACTTACCAAGCACCCAAACACTCATTCCAACCACTGAGCATCTCTGCCCAAATTCAGAAAATCTAAACACAAATGTGCGTCTTCGTCTGTAGCTTAAGCTGGCCTCAAACTCTCCCTCCTCCTTGCTTCAGCACCTAGGATTACAGGTATACACCACCATTTCTGGCTCCAGTTTAAAACTTTTTAGTGAATCAGACTCCTTTAAAACTTTGAAACTATATACTTCTCTTTTTTAAGGCCTATGTGAAACTCTGCTGAAGCTTAAATAATTCAGCTTAAAACGCTTGACACTGCCAGACTTGAGGCTAATTCATTAACAGGCAATGCCAAAGTATAACCTTCAAACAGGAGCCAAGATCCCCAGGTTCCAGTCCTGGCTCTTTCACAAACCTCATCTTCCTAGGCCAAGTTTCATCCTCTGTCACATGGCTACACAGAGATCAAGAAGATTTGTATGAGGAATTTATCCCTGTCTACAGTTCACAAATCTTTACAACATTCATCTTAGCTTCTGATGTTACTGTTTTTTTTCTCTAATTTGTGGCTTCTGAGACAGATCTCATTGAAGCCCAGGCTAACCTTGATTTTCCAAGTGCTGCGATTACATGCCTAGTTCAATGTCACTTAAATTATTTAGAAAAGATAAGAGGTGAAGAGGCTACCATTTTATTCTTAAGGGCCAGTCACCGACAGAGCAAGGACAACATACTACATTAAGAACGAGGCCCAAGCACACGTGTAGGATTACTTCGGGCCACTTTCGCATGCTGCAAATTCCCAATTTTTTATGAATTAGATTAGCATTTCTGACCACTCACTAGTTTATGTTCTTGCCATCACTCAGTACTTCCCTTCCCGATTCCTAAGAATTAACTTGCTACGCCAACTTGCTAGGGTTTTTTTGTTTGTTTTTTGAGACAAGGTCTCACTATGAAACCCTGGCTGGCCTGAAACTAGCTATGTAAATTAGGCTGGCTTTAAACCTACCTGTGCCTCCTAGGATTACAGGCCTATACTACTCCACTTGGCTTACGTCCTTTCTGTTTTATGTATAACAGACTACTTTCACTTTATCTTTTTTTTTACTAAGTCATTTCTGGATTAATTTCTGTCCCTGGTTCACCAGAAGCTGGGCAAGCCAAAGATTTTTCTTTTTTTAAGTAACACATTTGTAGGATTGGAGAGATGGTTTGGGGATTAAGACCACTGGCTGCTGTTGCAGAGGACTTGAGTTCAACTTCCATCACCCATACAGTACTTCACAACTGCCTGCAACTTCAGTTGAAGGGGTTTTAACATCCTCTTCTGGTCTCCAATCAAGCACACATGTGGTACACATACATATACACAGGCAAAACACTCATATATGTAAGTAAAATAAAATTTGCATCTCTCCCCAAAGATATAAAGTCAATGAAATAAAAATTTAAATATTGAGTTCATGTATAAACTTGTGCCTTGAATGTTAATTCAAGTTGATAAGAGACAAGAACATTGAAATGTGAAGTTTAAATTCACAAAACAGCACTACAGAGTTTACATTTCAAATTTTGGGGTCAGAAATGTTTACATTAATATATCGTCATTCAAGTGACAGACTAAAAGCAAAACAAACAAGCTTCATGAACTCTATCCTTCCAACAGAAAAACTCCACTGTCACAGCTATGAAAGGATACTTGTAACGGGGTAGGAGTTGACGAAGATGAGTGAATACAGCAGGTAGTGGCAGCTGTCCTCTAACAAGGCCTGAGCCAGGAACGCTCTGCTCAATTGGAAGTGTGGTAATCTCTGATGCAGCCTCAGAGCGCTGGTCAGAGCATTGGCCAGCAAAGCACGCTGGTAAAAGCTTGCTGCTTCATGCAACCTGCAAATTACCAGAGGGAAAGTCACCATGAGACACGAACAGCTACTACGTCTCTTCCTCCTTTGTGAATTGCATCAGAATTGCACAACAGCTAAATCAGTTAATTGTCAATAGAAAACAAATTACACAAATGTAGTCCACATTCTGGGAAACATCTCTTCACACATATATCCAAATGATTAGTCTAAAGCAGTCATTCTTTTGTCAGCTTAAAAGAACTGCAGGATCCACGAACTTCTCAACCCAAGACATCTTGTTTTCCTCAGATGTTCAATGAGCAGTTACACAAACCAGAAATAAAACATCCTAATCGGTATTCCTAGATTACTGTTGCTTTTAAGTGGGCTTTGTGTTAGTCTTAATCCTATTTACACTTTAACAATTCTAAAGCTAAAAAGCAGTTCATAAATGCTGACTGAACAACTCTGAGTCAGAAATATGGTAATACATACCCAAGAAGAGGCAGAACAAACAAAGCGGAGCAATAAACTGTGAACAGGCGAGACAGCCACATTGCTGTGTCCAGTTTATTGGTCATCATAAATTGCTAGATTTAAAAAAAAAAATAAAAAAAATTATGGTACACGAAGCCCAAAAATTATGTTAAGGACAAATTATGCACTTTTACTCCCATGAAGAGTATTGTGACAACACCTCATAACATTTGCTTTTGCACATTAGTAAGCAGGAGCTCATGCCACTTAACTGCTTCAGCACACACACGCTCTAGGAAGCATGAGAAGCTCTCTCAGAAAAAAATCGGGACAGTAAAACTTTCTGTGCTATTTCAACATTTATAATAACGGCCCATCTACTTTAAAACAACTTTAAATAACAACTGATGGCTCTCAAGAGAACTATAATGTCTATTCTTAGAAAAATCTCAAACCCAAAAAGTCAGGACTCAGAACTGAACAAAGCATCACATATTAGGTTTGGTTTAAATAATCCATTAAAAAGAGAAAGGTAAAATCACTGCCATACTTGGTGCAGAACTCATTAGTCTGGATACTATTTGTCTACGTACACACAGAAGGGCCTAGCACACCCAAGGCACTCGAAATAATCCTGTCAAATATGAAATGCTATCTGCTTCTCAGGTCATATTATTCTTTCTGCACCCCCTACAGGCTCCCAGACAAGTTTTACATCAGTGGCCCTAGAGTAAGCTTATCATGAAAGCAAGAACTTAAACCTGCTTTAGCACTAATAAGCACCTCATACCAATTTCTAGAGGCTTTCATATTCTTAACTACAATGCTCAAAAATGATGCAAATGTAAGATGTAACATATGTGAAAAGAGTCTCAAAATTCATATCCTCATTAAATGTGGTGGAGTTTTGTTTCTAATTGGTGTTTCCAATAAGCTGATTTTGAAACACATTCATACATCTATTTCAAGTTTTTAAATACTACTTTTAAGTAATTTCACTGTTTTTGTGCATGCAACTTTTTTTTTTTTAGGAAAATGCAAGTATATTTAAAATTCAAGGGTATTTTACTACATGCCTTTTAGTTACTTGCTAGTAATTTCAAGAATAAAATATGCTGCTAGTTTATCTAGATCCAGTTATAATACTGTGACGCCACTAAATTTAGCTGACAATAGCAGAAGTCAAATGCAAGGATGAAATCTAGACTACTGTGCTTGGTTTGTTTAGCGTCTTCTCTTTACAATCCATTTGTTGGGCCATCAAGACAGCCCAGCAGTAAAGACATATGCTCCCAAGACTGATGCCTGAGGAACCCTGAGACCACCATAGAAGCAGAGAACTTATAAAAATAAGTTGTTCTCTGACCTCCACACATGATACCCCCTAATAAAATAAGTATTTGTGTAGGGTTTTCATTCTTTAGTAAGTCACACAATTTGTTATTTTTAATTGTATGTGTGTGTGTGTGTGTGTGTGTGTGTGTGTGTGTGTTGCATACAGTAACCTATGGAGTCCAGAGGATTCCCCCTGGAACTGGAGTTACAGGTGATTGTAAGCCCTGCAATGTAGGTGCAGGGAACTGAACTAGGGTCTTCTTAAGCAACACTCACTTATAAACACAAACCCATCTACCCAAGCCCTTCATCTGGGTCTTTTATTACACAATAAAGGAGCTTAAAAGGCTGGTTTAAGTTTTTAAGAGTGAACTGCCTAATATATATATATATATATATATATATATATGTATGTATGTATGTATATGTATATGTATATATAGTTCCAGAACAACAACAACAAAAATATTTTAATGGATCTTGGGCTGAAGACTTGAGGACAAATGATTCAGTTTCAAAGTATTAGGCCAGACAACTGTTTTAATTATAAAGGGAGAAATCTATTTTTACAATGGCAAATCGGATGTTATCACCTTAAACATCACACCCGAATTCCCAAGAGAATCAATATAAAATGGTTCTTGAGTCCTGAGAAGGAAGAACACAATCAAAATGTAATTTCAGTTTCTGGATCCTTCTGAAAACAGGTGTAGACTTTTGAAACTAGCTGAGGCTTCAAAGTCCAAAGAGAGAGAATAGAGTAATTTCCATTGACTGACTCTGAGTAAAGAGACAAGACTAATAAACGGAGTGGCTGCAGCCCAAAGAGGGGAAGGGCAATGGACAGTTAAGGAAATCTGAACATGAACTACAAATTAGGTTAACATGCATCAATGTTAAAATCCCCAAATGTAGTACAGTGGAAAACAATACTTAAATATTTGTGGGTTAGCAAGAATTTCCAAATGTGTCAGCAAAGCAAGTGCGTGTATACAGGGGTGTTATAAAAAGCTTTAAAAAAAATCTAAACTTCAACTTAAGGACTAAGGAACAAAACTACCTCAGGTCGTACTGTAGAACAACATTTTTAATTTTAAAGTTTACAAAAGGGCAGTATTCCTCTTAGTAAATGACTAACCGAAGAAACATACCACTCTCTCTCCTTTGCAAAATTTCTTAAATAGCTTAAAGTGAGTACAAAGGGCAATACTACGTGCACCACGAGGTGTGTGGGCTAAAGCCTCTGCCTCAAAAGCTACCTTCAACCTTAGGGCCCAGGACGATCGGAGACCGAGGTGTGGGAAGGGGCAAGGAGGCCAACATCCCCAGCTGACAGGTGACAGCCACCTGCTCCAGAACTGCCTGTTGTCGCTTCTGAAACAAACTTGGAGCTCCTCTCGCCCGCACTCCACTCCCTAACCCCAGACCGGGAGGCAGCGGCTTCTAGAACGCTCTAGCCCTCTCTCACACTTCCTGCCCCTCGCCAACTCTTGCTGAAGGAGCCGGGCGACCAGGCCGCTCACTTACCACAGCGCCCGCCCCTTGGGGGCCGTTCGGGGTCGTATCCGCCATGGGAGACACACAGGAGCCCGGGACGCTGCGACAGTAAAGAAGAGCAAAACGTCAGTGCCGGGCGACGACCCTCCGACCTGCTTCCAGAGCCGGCCGGAACCCCAAACCCCCAGAGGAACGGGCCCTCCCGGCCCCCGTGCAGCACACGGCCACAGAAGTGCCCCCGCAGCGGCCTGGTAATACCTGTCCCGCTCGGTACAGACCAAAGCTGACTTTCCAGAAAGACCCAAGCGAAGGCGGAGCTTCGGAGTAAGGCCTTAAAGGGCCGATCAACACCGCCGGTTCCCGGGGTGGCAAAACCGGAAGTGATCCTTTCGTTTCCGCGTGAATCAGGCGGGACGTTAAGAGTCACCCAGTGGTTTCCAGAGGCATGACGGGAAATGCAGTTTTTCTTCTTGCTTTGCCTCCACCTAGCCTACGAGCCAATTAGCACCAGCGAGGTAATTTTCATCTTATCCAGCGCTCCGGCTATTGTCCTTGCTAGCTTCCGAACCTCAAAAATGTCTTTACTTCCGTATATAGAAGCTTCAGAAATATCTATGATCTCTCCAGACAGGGATTCACTAAACCCTGTGATTTAGTTTCTTATTTCAAGCACTAGTGAAATCGGCTGTGTGACAGACAGATATTACACATGGAGAAAAAAAAAAAGAACATTAACACTGACCTTCTCAGAGACAGTAGAGTAAATGGAAATCACAATAAATACGGCCATAAGCTGAGTTCATCAGGGGTTCCTGGAAAAGCTAATTCTGACCGTAAAATCTTGAAGGAAAAGGAGAAGTTATATATGAAAGGGGAAGGAGGTTCCAAATAAGGGAACAGAGCATGTAAAATAACATGCATAGTCTGGACAGTTCGGTCTGAGCTGACTGAATGTGAATGGGTCTGAGGGATGAAAGATTTAGACTACAGAGAGGCAGGGTATGTTAAGAAAAACATCACGTGGGGGCATGGGAGGGGGTGGAAGGAAAGGTGAGAAATGATGAAGTTATATTTTAATTAAAAATATTTATAAATATTTATTTATTATGTATACAGTGTCCTGTCTGCATGTATGCCCAAACTTCTGAACTTAACCTTCCAATCTAGAGAGCCACGCTACAACTTTAAGCAGAAGTGTGACATCATCAGGATTAGAAAGATCATGGGGAAGCCATTGAACACGGCTAGGGAGAACAATGTGGTGATGGTGGGGGAGAAAAGAAAAGGAAGGAAGACTTGAATGTGGCTTCCACGAGTTCATGTCTGGCTAGATCAAGGTGTGCAGGAGAGGGGGTCATCTGCTGAGACCCAGAGAAGAGGCATAAAGAAAAATGAAAAAGAAGAACAGAAGAAGAGAGGCGGAGGACAGGAAGCTGACTACAGATCTAGAGGACAAGTCTTACTCCAACTTTGGAAAGCCATGTATGTCCATGCTCCTACTCTCTCAGAAGTAAAATCATCTTCATGATTCATAGCAGCCGAGGTGCCAGTCAGCTGCTGCCTAGGAGTCAGAGGATGCTCTGTAGAATGTTGCAAACTTTGCTCCTGAGGCCAATGTCCACATTCGGCTCCCCACAATCTTCAACATAGATTACCTATCCCTGTCAGCCCAGCTAACATGTTATCTTCTCTGCATTGCTGGTGTATAATTTGTCCCCTATTTTATAATATTTATCATTGTCTAGTATTTCTTTTTGATTATTTGTCTAACCTGCCTCTCCTACATGTATGAGTGTTTTGTGTGTGTGTGTATGTGTGTGTGTGCATGCACACGTGTATCTTGGTTCACTTTCAAAATAAACACAACAGATTGAGCACTTTAAACAACACAACTTCTTTTCCCCTCACAGTTCTAGAAGCCTGGAAATTCTAAATCATTTTATCAGCAAGATGAGTTTCATTCTAAGACTTAGTGTTGCTGACTTTGAGTCAGTCAGTGATCTTTTTCATTTTAGTAGCTGAATTTGATTTCCTTCTGCCGATTCTGTATTCCTGAATTTCTTGACTATAAGTAACTATACATAAGTAGATAACAGGGCACCTGATTTATACTAAAGTTAGACCTTCAGTCTTCCTACTCTTGATAATAGCTAGATTTTCTCCTTGTTTTCCTTTCTCTTCTAGAATATAGAAATCTCAAAGGCAAGTGATATCTGTTTCTAAGTCTTTCCTCAGGTTTCCAACAAAACCATATGACCTGATGTCATTTCAGTTTCAGTAATTCAGTGAATACAGTTCCAGGCCATTTAGGGACAGTAGAAAATACACTGAGTCCACAGTTGGAGCTGCAGCTGCTCTGCTAAGGCACTAAAGCAAAGATTCTGCCGAGAGAATGTTTGCATCTTTCCCCCGATAGTTCTCTCTTTCTCTTTTCTTCTCTGCTTTCCAACTTCAAAAATTACTTTAAGCACATTTTATTTACAGGTTAGAGCAGGCAGGCAATGGCATGTGTGTAGATGTCAGAGGACAACTTGTACACACCATAAGCACAGTAATTAAAACCTTAAGTGTAATATTAATCATTGCCCAACTGAGTATGAACTCAGAATTCACACGGTAGGAGATCACCAACTCTGGAAAGTTGTCCTCGGACCTCCGTACCTACGCCATGTCATGCCTGCCCTAACCCATTAATAAAATGTGATTGCAGCACACACACGCACACGCACGCACACACACACACACACACACACTAATATAGATTTCTCAGGGTGTACAGGCCTTCCCGGTCAGCCCATTTCCTGTTTTTCCTAGATAGTGAAGACTATTCTTAAATTGACTGAGCTCGGAAAATATTCTGTTCTGGCAAGATAACAGGTCATGTGAGTAGCAGATATTTTTGATTTTGTAATAAAAAAAAATCAAAGATGAGTTAGACAACGGCAAGACATGTGTGTTAAAATAAGACCCTGCCTACACCTAGTCAAAATACATAGAATCAAGCAGGGTTTGCTTTTATAAACCCTGAGCTGATATGGCTAGGTGCTGCATCTTGGGAGTGCTCTCAGGAGCAACCTCGTTGCTGGGTTCAAGTGCCAGTACCAAAATAATAAGCTTCTTCTTATTAAAAACTTATTCATGGCCATGGTGAGTCTCTGAGTAGCCCCAGACCCATACCAGTCGTCAGGCTCAGCAGCAAGTGCCTTTACCGTCGAGCCATCTTGACGGTCCAAGACATCTTTTTAAATACACCGTATGGGCTTGGAACTCTCCTGATTACCAATACAGTAATGTCCCCCTCATCTGAGGTTTCACTCAGTGAACCTGCAAGTCAATCTGTAGCCAACCATGTAGAAAAAAAAAAAACTGGAAACTCCAGAAGAATCTGGGTGTGGTGGTGCACATCTGTAATCCCTGTTCTTGAGAGACAGGCAGGATGAGGAATTTAATAAGGTCATCCTCGGCTATACGGTGAGTTTAAGACCAGCCTGGGCTATGCGTGATTTTGTTTTTAAAAAGGAAAAGAAAACCTCCAGGGGGAGGTTTTTCACTTAAATTGTACTCTGTTTGGAGTGACGTGACAAGCTTTGTGTCATCGCACTTTATTTTTTTATTATTTAAAAGAATGAAAGGAATTTTGTATTTATTGCATTGGGAGCTTCTGGAAGCCTGGGGCCCTTAGCACAGATGGGTGCCTGGTGGGCCCCTTTCTCTCCTATGCATAGGTGGGCCCTTGGTGGCTCTGTGTCAGGGTCCGGGGGTGCGTGCAGGGGGCAGCAGTGGTGTGTGGAGTGTGTGGCTGCCGCTCCGGGCACATCCTGAGTCACAAGTGGGGCTGAGTCACAAGTGGGGTGTGATTGGTGGAAAGGCACATGGATCTCTGGGACACAGCCTCTTCCACACGTGAGGGACTCCCTGTACCCTGAGATTCCCCTGAAGGACCTGGACAAGGGACACAGTGAGGCTAGGAAGGAAGGAGCTGTGCTGGACGTGGTGTGCCTACCCACCATCCCTGCTACAGTGGAGGCTGAGGCAGGCAGGGCTAGCTCCAGGCCAGCCTGGGCTACAGCAGTGAGTTCCAGGCCAGCCTGAGTGACTTAGGGAGCCCTGGTCTCAAAGAAAAATCTGAAAAGAGGCCAGCGTGTGCGATATGCAAACCTGGGCTCAGTCCCCAGGATATAAAAAACAAACGAACAAAACACCCAACATGTATGGTTCCTTCAAGTACTCCTCCCGCCCACACACTCGGGTCAGCTGGCCCCCAGCCACGGTCTTCACTCTTTTGGGGGGCCTGTGGGATATAGGGCTGTTGGGCTTGGGCTTACACGAAGCATGTACTGAACCACTGAGATGCACAGTGGGCTCGGCCTTGGGTGCTACTGGGTGTGGCAGAGGTGGCGGGGCTTTCTCTAGCACACAGGGTCTGTCCCAGGTAGGAATTTCCAGCCCCAGATGCTTCATGAGCCTGCACATTACCTCATCCACGTAGCCGTCGTTGCGCAGATCAGCCTGGCGGTCATGTTTTGTGGGTTGAAGATTGACAATGACCAGATGGCCTCCACGGCGCTTAGTGGCAAGGGGCAGGTTCCCGCTGGGGTGTATCTGCAGCGAGGTACCCAGGGTGACAGACAGGGCTGCGGTCCTGCTGACCTTGTCAGCTAGCATCAGGCAGTGCATCCTCCCAGTCCAGAATGGTGTCCCTCAGTTCCCCTCTACAGGCCCGAAGTCCCCTCGACTTGGCCACTATGTAGAGTCGGCCTGTGGCCTTGAGGCCCATGGTACCCACAACCGTGTCTCTCACGTACTGAGTCTTACTCTTGGGACATTCCTCTACCAACACATTTCCGTGCAGCTCTGTCAGCTTGTCCCTAGGACAGCCCGAGCGCATGTGCAGACCGTCTACATTCTGGCTGACCAGGAAGCTGAGGAAGCCCATGCCTTCCAGCTGAACTAGGGCCATGTGGGTCTTCGAGGGCCAGGCATTCTCGAAGGTGGTGTCAAACTTGGAGGTCAGGCTACGCTCCTCCATGGTCCACACGCCATGGGGGCTTCTGAAGTCGGGGATGCCAGAGGCAGTGCTGATGCCGGCCGCCCATGTGGAAAACCACGCTGGAGGACTGCCACATCAGCCGGGCCAGCCCCCACACTTTGCGTTCCAGCTCCTCTGGTGGGGGGTCGAAGATCTCTAACGCATCGCTGTGTCCTACCCCAGGGCCTTTGCACACGCTGAACCCTCTTCTCAGCGTACTGTTCCAACAGGCACCCACTCTCCTTTGTCCCGTTCAGGTTGTGGCTCACGTGACCTCCCCAGTGACGTCATCTTCATCCCAGACCATCATCTCACATTAAAACACAGAGAATCCTCCTGTCATAGTGTCAGGCCAGTAACAGCCTAATAGCATCTACTTTATTTCATCTCCTGGCATAGCTCTCTCTCTCTCTCTCTCTCTCTCTCTCTCTCTCTCTCTCTCTCTCACACACACACACACACACACACACACACACACACACACACACACACAAACCACCTCTCTTTCTCCCCAAGCTCTCACTCTGTAGCACTGGCTAGCCTGGAACTCACAAAGACCCACCTGCCTTTGCTTGCCAAGTGCTGGGACCTATAGGCATGGCCACCACACCTCGCCTAGCTTTGGATCATTCTCATGGCAAGAGAGATACAGATACTGTGCAGTAAGATGTTTTGAGAGATCACACTCATGAGGTATATTATTGTGGTGGTGTTTTTTCTATTTTAGTCTCTTTTTTTTTTTTTTTTTTTCTATGCCTGCTATATAAATTAAACTCAATTACAGTTACAAATGTACAGGGTAAGAAGTACAACATACATAGGATCAGATACTACTAATACTTGCAGTGCTAGGCCTCCCCTGAGCACCTTGGAATATGTCCCTGTCTTAGTCAGGGTTTCTATTGCTTCACAAAACATCATGACAAAGAAGCAAGTTGGGGAGGAAAGGGTTTATTCAGCTTACACTTCTACATTGCTGTTCATTACCAAAGAAAGTCATGACTGGAACTCAAGCAGGTCAGGAAGCAGGAGCTGATGCAGAGGCCATGGAGGGATGCTACTTACTGGCTTGCTTCCCCTGCCATGCTCAGCTTGCTTTCTTATAGAACCCAAGACTACCAGCCCAGGGATGGCACCACCCACAATGGTTCCTCCCACCCTTGATTGCTAATTGAGAAAATGTCTTACAGCTGGATATCATAGAGGCATTTCCTCAAGGGAGGCTCCTTTCTCTGTGGTAACTCCAGCCTGTGTCAAGTCGACACACAGAACCATTCAGTACAGTCCTCCATGGATCAGGAGGAAAATGACTTGGACAAAGATCCAGTAACAGAAATTAAACCTAAACCAACATAGGAGAAATCAAAGGCTCAATGATAGAGCAACTGATACAAAGCAGAGACAGACGACCCCTTCTTTAGACACAAGTAGATTCAAGAGTTCAAATAACATCAAAGAGACCTAGTCTCCCCTCAGACTCCCCCTAAACTGATTTCCTTGTCCAACTGGTTTCTCCTACATGTTAGCCCACGTTCAACCAGCCCAGCAAAGACCAGCTCATACAGCATGCCCTTGCCCCGTGCTTTTTATATGACCATCCAAACTTCATTCTCACGGCATTAAATTTATTCCTAAGAAATTTCTAAGCCAGCCACTTGTCCTAATACGTAGTCAACAAAGTTTGAGACATTCACCCACCAAGGAGGAATGGATGGAATTATTCAAGATGTCCCTATAAAGACAAGGTATAGATGCCAGAGGAGGCAAAAACTATACTTTTTTTTTTCTTTTTTAGTTTTAGCTTGAGCTTTTTTTTTTTTAATTCATTTTTCAATGCCTGCAATTACTTACTACTTGATAAGCCTCCCCCACAAGCTCAGGATCAATTCCTAAGGGCTTCCCAGCTTACTTTAATCGAAGGTAAGAAAAGCTTGGTAAGAACACACCTCACAAACTGAAGCAGTTGTCTCACAACAGGCCGTTACTCCTTTTGCCTAGAAACTGGCTGAGGGAGCAAGAATTGATCGCCGAGTTATTGATGACTTGGCTCTCCCCGGTTTTCTGGGAGGACGTGGAGCGGGCAGTTCTACTGAACTGTCAAGTCATCAGTTTGCTCATTCCTACCCCCAGCAGTGATTAATAACCCTGTGTTGGGCCGAGCATCTCTGCTTAGTGCTGAGTCACTCACCTCGCTGGAATACACTCCTCCTCCTATCAGCAGCCTGCAAAAGTTAGCTCCTCAGGGTGTACAAAAGCAGGTTGATTCGGGAGTCTTACTGAATGAGACCTACCGCCACTTTTAAAAGCACACATTCAGTGGGACACTGAGGTCCAAGGAACTGTAATGAGCCTCCACGTCTGGGCCTCTGTCTGATGTTCTATTTAAACTCCAAGTTGCAGGTAACTACATCTTTTCTATTGGGTTTAGTATTCTGTTTCTACTATTAAAACGTGCCTCAAACGCGGTGGCTTCAAACAACGTATTTATTACTACTGTTGGAGAGAAGAAATTCTACACAGAGCTTGCCGAGCCAAGCCCAAGATTTCTGCAGGGCCCCATGTCCTTCTGGGTACTCCAGAGGAGAATTTACTCCCTGCCTTTTCCAGTTGTCATTGTCCACTTTAGCCCTTGGTTCTTAGATTCGTTTTTCTGTCCTCAAAGCCGGCAGTGGTCCCAAATTCACAGTCCCAACTCTCTCTTCTGCTACCCTCTTCCTCTTTAGAGACCCCTGTGATTACATCTGAGTGGTTCGGGTACTCTTCCTACAATGAAGTTCGATGTAGAGCCAATCTCCGTGTCACCTGCAGCCATAAGTCCCCTTTGCTTATGGGGGACTTATATGGGGACTACCACTGCCTGGCTGAATTCTCCTTTTTTCCACATAAATTTTCAGCCTCTGACTCCTCATGTTTTAATCAGCTCTAGCACCTTTTCCAATTCTCTCATTAATTACTGAGTTATAGAAGATCCCTGTCCTGGAGTATACACACGCACACGCACACGCGCACATTATAGATATATTCTAATGCTTCTAACATTAAAATCGTCCCCTTCTCTTCCACCTTTTGCATAGGTTTTAACCCCGGAGGAGGATGGGCCTGGCAGGAAATCGGCTGTAATGGCTGATGGCTGAAAGTCAGAGAGAGGTTAGGCTGTGCTCCCGGCTCCTCGGCTTTACCCTGTAATCAAGCTAAGGAAATTAAATATCTTCTGCCCACTGCTTTATCTGGAACCCAGAAAAGCCTTACAGTCTCCTTCTTAAAAAGAAGACTTTTCTTCTTAAGAAAACTTTTTCTTTCTTAAGAAAACTGAAGTGGCTACCACCCTATATCCACTCACTGATATACAAATAGGACTCTTCCAGTACTAAATTAATTTTAAATAAAAATTAAGCCTATCTGCTTGAAAGTGTAAAATCCTCAGTTACTGTTGCCAAGGCCATTGGAATGGAGTCCTCCATTCTGATGAGTGGCAGTTGCTCTGCTCTGTTCACCTCAAACAACCCTGACACAATAACTGCCTATGCATTACCCTCGACTCTGAAATATAACCTCCTAAAACATAAAAGTTCCCAGGAAGCATGCTGCCAGCGGGATCTAAGGGAAGATGAATTTAACGTGTTGCTATTCCGAAACACTTTTGTCATTTTATCATGGGGGACTGGATAGCAACTCTATAGACCGAGATCATGCATGCAAAACATGAAAAAACAAACAAATGAACCACTCCCCCCACCCCCAATGAAACAGACCGGTATGGTAGTACAAGCCTTTAACACCAGCATCCCGGAGCTGAAGAGGAGAGAATCAGGAGTTCAAGGCCAATCTTGGCTACATGTTGACCCTGTCCCAACAAACAAAAACAAAATAAAACAAGCTATCCTACAACATAAAAGCATGAATAAGCAATAACAACAGCAATAATAATAATATAATAATAATAATGCAAAGAACAGAAGTACTTCCACTACACACACACACACACACACACACACACACACACACACACACACTGGGCTTGGCATGGATATTTGAAACCTCAAAGCCAACTCCTACTGACATACTTCCCTGACAAGGCCACACCTCCTAACCCTTCCAAATAATTCTTCAGCTAGGAACCAAGCCCTGGAATATATGACCCTATGGGGCCATTCTGCTTCAAACCACTCTGCATGTGACATTGTGATATCAGGGTTACATTTCAGAATGCTGATTCCACTGTCTCCTCACCTGGACCTGAAAAGGTGCCTGATGGGTCACCACCATTTTCTGAACATGTGACCAGCGGAGAACTGACCAATAATTATACATAAGCATGCTGATGATCGCTTCATCTTGAGACTCCCCTTTCTCCAAAAGCTCTATCCTCAGGGAGACAGATTTCAGACTTGAAGCACCCTGGGCTGTTTAAGGAATAGCGCTTTCTCTTTTTCATAACTCTCGATTTCAGTGATTGGCATGTATGTGACAACTGTTCATCCCTGTAACAAAATGCCCAAGAAAGATAACTTCACAGAGAACAGGGTTCTATTCTGGCTCCTGGTCTAAGAAGTTTCCATTCATGGCAGGCTAGTTCCACTGTTTTGGGGCCTGTGGTGAGTCAGAACCTACTGGTAGAGTGTGGCGAGTATAGTTGCTCACCTTGTGGTGAACGGGATACAGAGAGGCAACAAGGAAAGGCCCTGAGACAAGGTTTGTCCTTTACATCTCCTGCAATGCATTTTGTCCAATCAGGCCCCAGTTTCACAGTTCCCCAGCACTTGAGCTGTCACGCCCCACTCATCCAGCAAGGAAGACGCAAACAACCAGACTCCAGCAAGGAACAACGAGAACAATTGCAGAAGCGCTCTTTTAGTTTTCAGGAGGAGACCCCAATGCCCAGGGAGAGCTGCTTATATACCCTCAGCCCTGGGCGGGAAAAGTGCATGGAGGTGCACGATTGGTCAGAATTGCAGTGCCTCATTAGCATACCATATTAGTATAACCCGCCCGGGAGGGGGTGATTGGTCAGGATCATGGTACTCCATTAGCATACCCTGCTCGATTGTGGTACTTCATTAGCATACCCCGGTCCGGAGGGGTTTGGCGCCAAACTGAGTTGACGCATGCACAGTGCACTATTTACTAGTAGCTGATACCAGAGGCCGGAGCCATCTTGACCGGCCGAGTAGGGTGGGCGGCCTACATTGAGCGGTAGAAACGGGGCCAGGGCGGTGTGTGTGTGTGTGTGTGTGTGTGTGTGTGTGTGGAGGGCTGGAAACTTGAGGGCAGCCTGTGCTGATACTGAAACCTTGTCCTGAGAACCTAAGGGCTGGGGATGGCTGCCACTTAGTGGTTAGACAGCTTCACTAGAACACACAAGGCTCTCTGTTTGATCACAAGCAAAAAAAAAAAAAAAAAAAAAAAAAAAAAAAAAAAGTGTTCTTTAAATATGTATGAGCTTCAGGTCGCTGAAAGCATGCACCTGCCCTAGGACTTTATTAATTTCTATGGTCTATGTCAAGCTATAATGGATACTACATAATGCTGGCAACCAAATTAGAGACACATAGCCTCGTAGAGTTTCAAGCTGGAGTTAAGCAGAATCTCTCATGAAGCTGCCGAATTGGAGAAGCTGAAACCCAGTTGGTGGCTGGAGGGGAAATAGATGTTGTACTGGTTCTGTCTTGATCCTCTCTTCCTACCTTTGACATCTTCTGGGGAAACAGTTCTCATGAGGATTGCGTTTCTTCAAAGGCTACTCTGTGATATCTTCCTTTGAGTGCCCAGACTGAAAGAGCTACCCTCTCTGTTAAACACCTTGCTTTGTGACACAGTGATAGAGAGTTAGTAGGCATTTTAAAGCAACTCAGAGTAGGAATTGTCACTCCCTGACACTCATAGCTCACTGGCCAAGGAAAAATCAAATGATCAATCCTAAATCAATGAGGTGGAAAATATAGTTCTACAATAGGAAGGGGCTAAATATGTAATTGCACTTGAAACAATGACACACTCTACTTCATAAGCCCTCTAGGATTAATTAATTGTTAGAGCCATGAACAATTAAGCATTGTTAGAGCTAATTAGAGTTAGCTTTAAAATATGAGTTTGTGGGAAGTAGATCAAGATTAACAAAAACCTATATTCTATAATCACACCAGCTTGTTCAAAATACTTTCAAGTATATTACAAATCAGTAATAGAAATGCAATACAAGTCAGAAAATAAAAAGAAACACATGAGCCGGGTGGTGGTGGCACACACCTTTAATCCCAGTACTTAAGAGGCAAAAGCAGATGGATCTCTGTGAGTTTGAGGTAGCCTGATCTACAGAGAGAGTTCTAGGACAGCCAGGGCTACACAGAGAAGTCCTGTCTTGTAAAACCAAAACAACAACAAAATAAAAAAAAAAAAGAAAGAAAGAAAAGGGAAACATGTGGAGTTAATTTAAATACTGCATTTAACAAAAAATATTGTCAATATTATTATGTAGTCAATATTACCAAAGACTCTGAAAGAGTTTTGAGACAAGATCTTTCTCCATTAAACAGACTGGACTCAAGCTCACAGCAATCATTCCGTCTCAACTTACTGAGAATTGGGATTACAGGTATGAGCCACCATACTTGGCCAATATGATTTTGAGTGCTTACCATACAAGCGTTTCTACCAGCTGAGCTCTTCCTGACACCCTCGTTTCTATTTTCTTTGAGGAGGCTCTTTGCTTTGGGATTTCTGAAAAATACAAACACACAGTGATCTACTTAGCAGAAATCAGAGTCTTGGTTCTATTACTAAAAGAGCCATATTTCTAAGGGAAAGCACTGTTACTTAGACATCAGCTGTTTGTTTTCTGAATATGAGTGTTTATTCTGTAGAAGCGTTGGGAGTGATCAGGAGCAGGGACCTGAGTTTCAAAATTATAGGGTGAATCAGTGCTCTTAACCTCTGAGCCACCTCACCAGATCCAAATATTTGTTAAATTTTGATTTTAAAAAAAAACAGTTATTATAAATTGAATATCATGCCTTTTTGATTTTTCCTTCCTTTCTTTTTTAAAGATAGACTGTCACTATGTAGCCCTGGTTGGCCTAAAACTCTTTCTCCTGAGTGCTGGGATTAAAGGTGCATGCTACCATGACCAGCCCCTTTCAAAAAATATATATGTTCAAGCCCTACTCCCAGTATCTCAGAATGAGACAGGACTTGAAAATAGGGTCATTGCCAATGTAATTTTCGGTGGGAAGCCACAGTGGAGCAGGGTGGACCCCTAATTCAATAATGTCTGGGCTTCCTATCAGGAGATGGCCATGTGAAGACAGAAGAATGTTGGGAATATATCTACAAAGCAAGTTGTGTCAAAGATTGCTACCAAAGGCCAGGAAGAAATAAGAAGGAATCCTTTCCAGTTTTCAGAAAGACAGAGAAATAGCAGCCTACTAACGCCCGATTTTAGATTTACGGTTTCCAGAGCTAAAGACAACTCGCTTCTGCTGAGTTACGCCACCCTGTTTTCAAAGCCTTGTCATAGCAGTCCTAAGAAATGACTACCAGTGTGTATCTTCTGGAATTTTAATAAGATGCTTTTAGGCATTTCATATTCTTAAGTTTGAATTCATTCTTTTTTTTTCATTTTTCATATATAGTGAGAAAACAAAAGGTCATACGAATTTATTATTTATTTTTTAAAATTGACTTTGCTGGCAAAGTGAGTCACAGCAAGTAAAATCCAAACAAAGACAGAGATAAATATGTTGTTTTATTTAATCCAAGAAGATAAAGAAATTATTTGCTATATAATGTGGCTTCTTGCCAGAGGAGTTGTTTGGAAAACAATTATAAGTACATTAAAAATGACATTTACAGAATCAACTATCAAATTATTTGCAGAATACACTTAAAATTAAATTTTCCTTCCCAAGTCCAATATCAAAGAACATCATTAATATTGTTTACAATATTAATTATGCAAAGTAGGTACAAGATGGCAGACTCACAAATAAATTGACAATTTAGATAGAAACTATTCACCCTGAAAGGTCTGAGCAATAGTTTGAAACAGTGCTTCAAGTACAGAGATGAGATTCAAGTATCATAGAGGTTTCAAAAGCCCTATGTATTACCGAAATCGCTCTCAAGACTAAAACATTACTTCACATTCTGTCACATCATAAAACAAGCCATACCCTCTATTGACTATGCAGAAATTGGAGAATGCTTAACCCAAGTTCCTTGGCCAATAAATTAACCCCTCTGTAATCAGAAGGTCCTTAAGGGAGACAGGATGTGTGGGCCTGACATGAGGTGTAATCTCCATTCCACCTTCACCCTTCAGTCACATACACAGGTGAAAGGGCGTGATAAGCAGGCCTAAGGCCTAGAGATATTTACATACTAATGAGATACCTGAAGGCCAGAGGTTGGAGTCAATTAAGCATTCCTCCCCAGCCCCTCCCCCCTCTTCCCCTCCCTATTTAACTCAGGTTTACCCTGGGTTTTAGGGGGCGCACATCTAGATCCATTCACCATCTGCCATGCCAATAAACCAGTTTTGGAAACCCAAGGACTTCCTTGTGTGTTGGGGCCTCGCCATGAGGAGCCGTGGAGAGGCTTTTACTAAGCAGCCGGGCCTAACTTCCAGCTGGAAAAACCCAGGGGTCCTCAGCCCGTGGTGTGAGGAACCCTGCAGTTCCCCAGCCACTTTTTTTTTTTTTCCTACAAGGATGCACAGAATCAGTATGACCTTGCTTGAGATAAGGCTTGAAGGTTAGTCCTCATTCATCTGGAAACAAAAGCAATATGGGGCAGCTCAGCTGGTGTCTTAGTTACTTTCCTATTGCTATGATAAAACACTATGACCATGGCAACCTATGGAAGAACAAGTTTATCTGGGCCAAGTTTCCAGAGGATAAGAGTTGTCATGGCTGGGAAGTATGGCATCCAGCAGCCCACAAGGCAACTGAAGTCGGAAGTTGAAGGCTCGCTTCTTCGTGAAACAGGGAGAGAAAAAACTAGAAATGGTGTGAGTCTTTAAACTCTCAAAGCCATACCCAAGCAAGGCCATTCATTCCCCCTGAACCTACTCATCACTGGGGATGACGTATTCAAAGAGGATGAAGGAACATCTCATTTAAACCACCACAACTGGTAAAACATTTGCCACATAAACACAAGGACCTGAGTTTAGGGTCCCAGAACCCATGTAAGAAGCCAACCCAGTGGTGAGTGTCTTTAACCAACCCTGTAGAGGCACTGACAGGCAGATTTCCAGAGCTTCCTAACCAGATAGTCTAGCTGAATTGGTAAGGTCTGGGTTCAGAGAGAGACCCTGTTTCAAGTTATGAAGCAGAGTGAGTGACTGAAGACACACAATGTCAACTTTTGGCACACACAAACACACACACACACACACACACACACACACACCAATACAAACTAGACAGTAGCCTGTTTTGATCCTGAAATATTCACTGATAAGAACCGAAGCTGAGTTATGTTTAGAGTAATAGCCCATCTACACCACAGACATTCTCTCCCGTACAACTTCTACACAGCCATCTTTTCTAGCTATGGAAATTTAACTTGACACCTACTGTGTGCTGGGGACACAGACTTAAAATAATTTGCTCTCATGGAAAACACAGTATAGCATGACATGTATGCACAGAATGAGCTGCTCTATCAAATTGCTTATATACATGACCGTTGCTATTGAAATATGGAGTGTATGCATTGCCGTGTGACATGGGATGTATAATTTCCACAAAACCATACTTTTGCCCTGTATTTTAATGCCTCGCTCTTCTGAGAACACTGGGAATGATAGAGACAGAGAGATGCTAACACAGTTTAATTGGTAACTTAACTTACAAAAAAACAGCTATGGACACCTTTGAGAATTGTGTGCCAGCACACTGCGGCCCCTTCCACCCAGCTGCAAACTGTGATGTAGACCCCTGCCTTGTGGCTGTCCATGGAGGCTGGCTTGGGTTAAAGTCCAAAAAATTACCACTTGAATACAGTTTCATAAGGCAGGAGCTGAGGTTGAGCCTGTGGAGGAGTGCTGTTTGCTGGCTTGTTTTCCAAGCATTTTTCAGATTGCCTTTTTTTTTACAACCCAGGACTAGCTGCCTGAGGATGGCTCCACCCACAATGGGCTGAGCCCCGCCCACCTCAATCATTAATCAAGAAAACGCCCCCTCAGACTTGCTAACTTAGGCCAATATTATGAAGGCATCTTTTCAACTGAGGGTCCCTCTTCTCAGATGACTCTAGCTATGTCAAGTTGACAGAAAAACTAACCATCATAGTGTGTGTGTGTGTGTTTGTGTGTGTATTAGAGAATGGTTACAAAACAGTTAAAGAAGTCATGCAATTCAAAGATTCTTTTTTTTCTTTTCTGGAAGCAGAGGCAGGATTGTAAAGACAGCAGTACTTGGGTAAGACATTAAGGATCCCAGTTAGAGAGCTGCTGGCGTCACAAAGTTGGGCTTGGGTTTCAGAGGCAGGCCACAGGGGTCAGTCAAGCTTTAGAGGGGCAGGACTGTGGAAATGAGGTGCAAGACCAGGACCAGATAGATGGATGGGGCAGAGGGATGGACAGCAGTTTGAACAGACCATGTCAAACAGTGGTGACGAAGCTGAGCTGAAAGCCTGAAGGTTACTGGGAGCTCTCTGCCTGTTGGTATGCAGACACACAGAGAGACAGACACACGGACACATAGACTCACAGACACACAGACACATAGATACACAGACACACAGAGACAGATATATACACAGAGAGAGATGCACAGGCAGGCAGGCAGGCAGGCAGGCATTCACTCGCAAGCGTGCACACACACACACACACACACACACACACACACACACACACGTGCACCAGCTAGTCAGATAACAGGGTGGTGAGACCTTTCCTGTCTCTGTTAGGTGGCCTCAATTTTTTTTTTAAAGACAAGGTTTCCTGGCTGAAACTCCCTATCTAGACTGAGCTGACCTGGAACTCACAGAGATCCACTTGCCTCTGCTTCCCAAGTAACGGGATTAAAGGCACGCGCCACCATACCTCACGTGTCCTATTTAGGGCGTCAGGTTATAAACTACTTTAGTCTGTTGTTTTTATTAAGTTCTTGGGCCTGGCTTTTCTGCTATGGTTTTTAAAATAATTTATTTTTATATGCTTTGGTGTTTTGCCTGCATGTAGGTCTGTCTGTATGAGGATGTCTGGTGTTGGAGTTACAGATAGTTGTGAGCTTGCCACGCATGTGCTGGGAATTGAACTCAGGACCTCTGGAAGAGCAGTCAGTGCTCTTAACCGCTGAGCCATGGTTTTAATATGTTCAAGGACTTATATGTTTCCAGCTTACTTTTGATAAACTTGTATATGGTACCTTTGCAAAATTCCTTCTTCATCTTAGGAGTAAGTTACTTATTAGCTTTTGCCTCAGCCTGTGTGGTCATCCTGCCTCTGCATTTGCACTCAAAATAGGGCCAAGTGGTCCTTGTGAAATGGAGTCACTCAGGGCAAGTCTCAGTCTAAAGGCCCGTTTTACATATATTGAGTAATCCAGAGAAGAACACCGCCTGCTGTCCATGTCTGTTTCAGTGTCTGGCTGTGATGCAGCTTTGCCACAGTGTATCTCCTCTGTCATTCCTACCCAGGTGACGATGGAGGGCCTACTTAAGAGAAAGAATGACTTATTCAAACTTGAGCTGAATTCATCTCAACAAGATGCGTGAGATAAATGCACTTCGTCGATGTGGAGACAATCTGGAAGTTCAGATGTGGTGAGACCAAGAGTCAAACAAAAAGTGTTTATTATATTTACAAATTCACCATAGACCCCTTGTCTTAGCCACCATTTTGTTGCTGCAAAGAGACACCATGGTGGTAACACTTCTTTAAAAAAAAAAGCATAAAAGCATTTAATTAGGGTTTACTGTTTCAGAGGGTTAGTCCATTATCCTCACAGGCAGAAGTAGCTGAGAGTTCTACATCTGGATTCCCAGGCAGCAGAGAGAGACAGACTCTGGGCCTGGTTTGAGCTTTTGAAATCTCAAAGTCCACTCCGTCATGTGACACACTTCCTCCAACAAGGCCACACCTACTAATCCGTTTCAAATAATGCCAGTCCCTGATGACTAAGCTTTTAAATAGATGAGTCCCCACAGGCTCATCTATTTAAAAATGTATGTTCAAACCATCACAACACTGGAAGGAGAATTATTCAATATGTATAGATGGAAGGTGTCTGTCCCTTTGTATCTAAGAAATTGTGTCCAGTGTTGGTAATAGACTCTGGGGGCCTTGAGCACACTAGGTAGGTGCTCTACGACTTAGCTCCCAAGCAACTTTTATACACATTAAATTCAAGGGACACATGCTGGGAACATTTTGAGGTGCCTCATGAGATTTCATATCATTCAGTGTCATCGCCTATCATATTGATAACTGGGTGAGTGGCAAATAGTCCCATCCTGGGTCTTACCCTAGAATGGCCTATAATTTCTGCCTTGGTTTCTTATTTAAACTTTGGAGGGCAGGGCTGGGGATGTAGCTCAGTTGGTTGAATGCTTGCCTGTCATGCACAAAGCCCCAAAGGCTTTGATCTTTAGCACCACATACATTTGATATGTTCGTGCCTGCTTATAACCTCAGCATTTAGGAGGTGGAGGCAAGAGGATCAGAAGTTCACGGCCATCCTCAGCTACTTACTGAGTTCAAGCCTAGCCTGAGATATATGAGACTCTGTCTCAAGCAACAACAAGTCTTGATGGATATTTAGGGTCAGGTGAACAAACACTCTTAGAACACACTGACAATTTGTTATTGGTCTAGATGGTTTTTATTCATGTCTAATAAATCCTTGACATACAAAGAATATAATCAGGCTAACCTTACACCCACCATTAGAGCACAGTAAGTTTTGAGTGCTTTTCTTCCCAAGCATAATATAGTCAAGTCACTAAAACACGTTCTCCACTAAACCTACAGTTACTTAGAAATAGCTCTCCTGTCAAGCCTGAGTTAATTCAACTTCCAGGGAAGGGTCTCACTAAGAAAGAAAAATAAATTCCCAATATCATGGCTGCAAATCCCGTCCTTGACTAAGTGATTGTTCCATGAAAACAATAGCCATTTTGGGAGTTCTTTTCAGTCTGGCCTGAAACTGTACTCTCCCCAGCACCCAAGCTCCTGAGCTACAATTGTGTATGTAATTGTGTGGCGTCTTAAAGGCATTTGCTGTGTAGTTTTTATCACAGAACAGCAGTAGATGACCAGAACCAAAAATACTTTTCTTCATATTGTGAGGCGGACTTTCAAGCTTTTCGTCCATTCTTCAGCAAATGAAAAGCTACTGCCATGTAATCACAATTTCCTGGGATTCTGTAAAACCATTAAAGAGGCACATTGATGGCCTCTGAATGGAGACACTGTAGCATGGTTTGGATTGGCTCTGTTCTGGGGGGTTCTTGACACTCATATGCTCAAATCAGACGTTTCAAAGGGTTCTTTTGTGTCCAAGACACCCAGACGGTCTGATTTCAACCATGCACTTCTGGGTGAATGCAGATGGCAACGGGGTGGAGTTGGGGGTCGGAAACGTCATTAAAGGCTGTTTTCATACTTCCACACTTTGTTTTTCCATGCTTCAGGCTTGACAATGATTAGAGTTCCATTTCTCATATCAATGTAAAGTGAAATGCTTTAAAGTCGTATTGTCAGCTGAAGGGCTTGCTTGCTTGTTTTAAATTTGGAGGGGAAAAAAAAAAGTCCAAACAGCCAAATACTGGTTAAATAGGGTTTTCGCAAAAGCAAGGACAAGATAGCATTAATCATTAATGAAAGCAGATACAGGTAGAGCAGGGAATATTTTGAAACTATGTTGATTGTTTTAGGTCACCTCGGGGAGCTTCTTTATCACATCTTGAAAAATGCCTCTGAAGTGTGTGCTTGTAGGTTAGAGTCTTTGCTTTTGTTTTTGAGACAGACTAATATACTCTAGGCTGATCGTGAACTCACTATGTACCGAAGGATGTCTTTGGACTTCTGATCCTCCTGCTGGTCTACTTTGTCTTATGCTCCACCTGGCAACTGATAGAATTATAGGTATGTGCTACCATGCCTGGTTTATATGGTGCTGGGATTGAACCCAGGGACTCATTCATGCATCAAAGCTGTCCCAGCCTGTGTGTATAGGATTCAACCATTTCATAATTTCACAAATTCAACTTTATTTTCTCACTCTCACTCTCCCTTATCCTCCCCCTCCTTCTCCTTTTCCCTCTTCCCCTCCCCCTTTCTTTCTCCCTCTCTCCATCTCTCTCTCTGCCTCTCTCTCCCTCTCCCTCCCCCTCCTTCTCTCTCTCCCTCTCTGTCTTCTCCTCCCTCCCCCTTTCTCTCTTCCTCCCTCTATCCCTCCCTCTCTCTTTCTCTATCTGTCTCTCTCCCTCCCACTCCTTCTCCCTCTGCCTCTTCCTCTTCCCATCCCTCCCCCTTCCTCCCTCCCCCCTCCTTCTCTCCCTCTCCATCAGCCTCTCTCTGTGTACATGCATGATGGTGTATGTGTGTGAGTGCAGTCACATGTGTGTCAACAACGTGTGAAGGTCAGAGGACAGCCTTCAGAAGTTTGTTCTATCCTTCCACTATTTGGGTCTTGTGGATTGAACTCGGATTGTCAGGGTTGGCTGCAAACATCTTTACTCAGAGAGCTATCTTACTAAGTCAATATATGTAATAGAATTTTAAAGCTGTTTCCAAGAGCTTTTCATGTACAGTGCTTGGTGAGCTCTCAGGAAAACATTTGTATTTTAAAATAGGGTTATGTTGTATATTCAGATATATTTAAACATCCAACATCCTCTTTTGTCATTTGTTGTTTGTTTGTTTTTCCAAGACAGGGCTGTCCTGAAATTCACTCTGTGGACGAGGCTGGCCTCGAACTCAGAGATCCACCTGCCTCTGTCTTCCAAGTGCTGGGATCAAAGGAGTGCACCACCATAGCCTGGCAACTTCCAGCATCATTTACTACCATTTACTATGGATGGAGCACTGTCCCATTGCCCTCACCATGCCAGTATTTAAAGCCATGTAGTATTAAACAAAGTGCTTTGGAACTTGCCAAAATTTCTTATTTCTATATAATAGAGGATCTGGTTTTAGTTCCAAACAGAGGACTCATCCTTCAAAATAAAGATCAGCCCTTGAAAAGGTTGAGGCATTGAAGCAATCAGGTGAGAGAACTGAAGAGTTATCATGTGACTAGGCTCTGGGTGGGAGAGCGAGGCCTCAAGGGCCTGAGACATAAGCAGATATCATGACTGCATAGGGCAGGAATGATACAAGCTCTGGGACTGGCTATGCTCTCCAGCCATTGTCTGTTGAGTAGGACTCATTCTGGAATGCGAGTTTGGTGAATTTCCTCTACTTTTTTTTTCATTCTTTCTTTAAACAGTGCCTCATTGTGTCATCCAGGATGGCCTCAAATAAGAGATTCTCCTGCTTCCCCCTCCTGAAAGCTGAGATTACAGGTGTGAGCTGCCATGCTAGTTTGAGTTATTTTCTTCTTTCATTCTTTTGTTCCCTCTTTCTCTGCCTCTCTGTCTCTGTCTTCGTCTCTATCTCTGTCTCTCTATCTCTGTCCTTCTTTCCTCCTCCTCCTCTTCCTCTTCCTTTTGACACAGCATTTCCCTGCATAGCCCTGGCTGTCCTGGAACTAACTCCATAGATCAGGTTTTCCTCAAACTCAGAGGTTGACCTGCCTCTGCTTCCCAAGTGCTGGAGTTAAAGGTGTGTGCCACCACTGCCCCGCCTGAGTTAAGTGATTTTCAATAAACCTTTTCAGCTTTTCACCAGGCCCATTTTCAAGGAATCCTTTTAAGGGATTATGTGTAGAAATGTGGACCTGGCTCACATGAACACCGACTGGAAATTTTGCCTCAGAGATGAAAGTAGAACTGTAGCTTCCTTGACTTGGGAGAGCTTTGCAGTGAACCAGATGTTCTAAGTGCATTTTAGCGCATAGCACGTGCTGTTCCAAACAGAAAGAGCCACATATTTGCATTTTGATTGTGTAGAATCCACTGTGGGTTTTTTTTTTTTTGTTTTTTGTTTTTTGTTGTTTGTTTGTTTGTTTGTTTGAGAAAGAAAGGGGAGCAAATAAGCTGAGAACTCCAGTGTTTGGAAAATCCATTAATGAATCCAACCTCACAGATGAGAATCAGTTCTCGGCTTTCCTTAGGTGTACTGTGCTCTAATAAGTGTCGTAGTGGAGAAGATGGTGGGAGACACAGGGGAGGGCAGAGGGGAAGTCTGCATGGCTAAGTTCACATCTGCCTCAATGCTGACACTGATGGTACAGCCTAATGGTCAGTGCCGCTCTCCATTCAGGCCCTCTGAAGTCCTGAAGTGTTCTGAGACTCCTGAGCAAGGACGTAAAGTCAAAAGTATGTATTCTAAAACCTAATTACCCAGGCTTAAATTCCAGTGATATCATTTCCTAACATGACAGTTCTTGGTTTCTTCAACTACACGAGAGTGACAGCTACCAAGCTTGTCTCACAGGAAAAGGGAAATAAATTTAGATGCCCGAAGTACTTCACGTACAGTCCGTATGATTATCCCAAAAAGCAGTATTTGGTATCCAGGTGCATTTCATTCCATACCGTGTACTGAGTTGTGACAATGGTTGGTCTGTGGAGATTACATAAGTGTCTGTGACTGACCTACAGATTAGAACTCATAAGTCCCCGGCCGCGACAGTCCATTGAGAAGTTCCTGTGCAAAGACTTAAGACCCTCCTACCAGGGGATGTTCAGGAACACTTGCAGGGATATTTGAGATATATGTTAATGGAGGTTACACACTATGTATTAAATTCCAATTGTTCATTTGAATGTAATTAATGAATTATAATTAATGATTAATTATAATAATATCAACCCAAACAAAGCAAAACAATTGAACAAACAAACAAACAAACAAATTCAAGGTTATTGAAGCAAAAATTTTCATGTGAATTGATAATTCCTGTCCACCAGGGGGCAGTCCTCTCATGGAAACCAAGAACAAACAGGTCTAAGAATAAATAAAAATCTGCCATTTTTTTTTAAAACTCCTTTTTAAAATTAAGTTTAATTTCACTAAAACTTATACTAGAGCTACAACCCACACCATAGCTGCTCTTGACCTCTGTCAGATGGACCGAGAGAGAAGATACACAGGAAGTGCTCGTTTGTCTATAGCCTGGCTTCGGAGTCAGGCGGATGAGCAAGGTTCTGAGGGATCCTCTATAAGGCAAACTGAACAAGCACTGTTCAGACCGGAATTTAAATGCAAGAGAACTAACGACAATTAGCACCGGTATTAAACCCTCAGACAGGAGACACTCATCAAAGGCACAAAGGACGAGCTGTACCTGCCCTGTCCCTTTCAAAAAAGTGGTACAGGAAGCAGTTGCTTGCTGTAAAAACAGGAACTCAGGAGATACACCCTAAAGTTTAGAATTGTCTGCCCACATTTTGTCAAGTCTGGGGTCTTTAGAGCTAAATAAATGACCATGTTTCACAGGCTCTGGGTTTCACATCTGGGCTGGTCAGAATATAAACACCATACTTAGAGATAGAAAAAAGGGGGCTTTTTTTTTTTTTTTTAAACTCTGAAAATTTCCCTAGCATTTGGAGGGTGTCTGAGCATCAGAATCTGCAGATAACAAAGGGGAGATGTCAGCTCTGTAATCTTATCCTGTGTTATAGAGACTGTCTTCCCCACATTGCCATTTTAATTTTTTTCTCACGAATAAAGGCTCATGCCAGGTTTAGTAGTCCTCTCTTTTAATCCCAACACTTGGGAGGCAGAGGCAGGCCAATCTCTGAGTTTGAGGCTAGCTTGGTCTACAGAGTGAGTTCTAGGACAGTGAGGGCTACAGACACAGGTAAACCCGGTTTGGAAAGACGAAAACGAAACAAACCAACAAAAACCAATAAAGGCTCAAGGAAAAGAAAGGAACTTCATCTTAGTTAGGGTTTCCATTGCTGTGAAGAGACACCATGACCACATGACCACCATGTCCACCAGGACAACCTTTAATTGCAGCTGGCTTACAATTTAAGAAACTCAGTCCATTATTATAATGGTAGGAAGCATGGCAGTGTGCAAGCAGACACCGTGCTGGGGAGGGAATTGAGAATTCTATATCTTGATCCAAAGGCATCCAGTAGGAGACTTTCTTCCGCACTGGGCGGAGCTTGAGCTCTAGGAGACCGCCTTCGCAGTTGCGCACTTCCTCCAACAAGGCCACACCTCCTAATAGTGGCCCTTCCCACGGGCCAAGCATGTTCAAACCGCCACAGACTTTTCAGAATCACGAAGCTGCAATGTCAAGAGCCACACCCTGAACCTGTGTAAGTTTTCCCTCTTCAGTGCATGTTCCAAGATACTATAACAAAAACATAAATAACATCATAAAGATGCATTTGGGCTTTTTGCTTTCTTCATCGATAACAAAGTGATAACTAAGTTAAATACCCCACCATTGGCTTGGTCTTACTGCCCCGAAGTACAAGACAGAGAGAGTTTGCTGTTTGTTTTTAGTTTGCCAATATCTATCTATCTATCTATCTATCTATCTATCTATCTATCTATCTATCTATCTGTTTGGCAGGGTTTCATGTTGCCCAGGTGGGTCACAAACTCATTAGTACCTAAAGAGGGCTTTGAACTCCTGATCTTCCCAATTCCACCTTCCAACACATGAACTACCACAGTAGGTTCAGGACAGTGTGGTTCTGAATCATCACTGAGTAGAATCATGTCCTCTGGAGAAAGGGATTTGGTTGTTTTGTACGGAGAGGGAACCCCCCAACCAGTCCCAATCAAATGAGGTCCCCTTCCTCTTTGATCTCTGAAGGAGTATAAGTGAACCTGCTTCCCATCTATGCTGCCATGGGTAATGCTGTTGGTCCCAGGAATGATTGCACAGTCACAACTGGGCACCTGTTACAGAAAAATCAGATCTTAAAACAAAAGGTACTTGAAGAGGTGCGTTTCTGGGAAACTGGAGGTTAAAAAGCAAGGTACCTTAGAAGTCAAACAAAGGTGAAAGAATGCAAATGATCCCCACTTCTCCATCCACGTTACAAATGGAGGGCTCCCCCTAACACACAAAGACAACAGGTTACTTTGTTGTACTCTGTGTACTGGCTAACCACTCTGTCTCCATGGAAATGTAACAGGTTAATAGGTGTAAACCTCACTTCTCAAAGTTCCTTGATGCTGGTTACTGTTATGCAAGGATATGTGCCTCTGGGTCTGAGGATGGTTTGGTACACTCTTGTAAGAGTATAATTTAAGGCCAAGAATAAGCAATAATCAACATTTAAAGTATTTCACGAGCCAAACCAGTGGTGTGACATTTCAATTCAAGTGTAATGCCAAATAATCCTGATACAAAGTTCTCCAGTTAACTGTGAACTGTTAACTGTTCCCCTCCAGGGACAATTTGCCTGGTCCCCTTACCTTCATCTCCAAAAGGCATTGGGTACTACCTGTGGGTAGGAAGCCCTGCTCAGGAACTGCCAAGGCAGTTCTGGATATTGAGTCGAATTGTCCAGATAGCCCTGCTGAACATTTCAGGGCTGACATTGAGGCTGAGATCCCCTTCTGCCCCTAGAAATAGTTATTTTTTCCTTCTACCCCTAGAAATAATTATTTTTCCTTCTACCCCTAGAAATAATTATTTCCCCATATTTGGCATCAGGTTTTCAAAATTTGCCTCAAGAGAGCAAAGTACAGGTTGTATCACTGTTTAAATATATCTCTTTATTCCCTCTGTCAAATGAGTGAGTCTTTTTTGTTCCCTTGTTGGTAAGCAATTTAGAGAGAATGATGTTTGTAAGTTTCTGTCTTGTCGGGTTAATCATCTCTCTCTCTCTCTCTCTCTCTCTCTCTCTCTCTCTCTCTCTCTCTCTCTCTCTCCACTGCCCTGTATGGGATCAGTTTGAGAAATCTATTTTTTTTTTTAAATGGCCATGGCATTCTCAGTTTGGAGGGATAAAGGCCATGTGAACAAAAGTTTTAGGCACACAACAATGGAGCCTGTCAATTAGACTAGGTGGAAGCTAACACAACTGAATGCTTCCCTGAGGAAGATGGAACATGGCGAGGGAGAGAAAATGAGGCCAAAGGAATCAAG